>NC_084600.1:41629298-41796798 GCF_033807715.1 Cololabis saira
AACCTCACACACACTCAATTTAGAATCAGCAATCAGCCAGACGGGGATGTATACGGACTGTGCAAGGAAAGCCAAAGCATCCAGGGAAAACTCCCACAAGCGTAGAGGAAAAAAACATGCAAATTTCACTCAGGCCAGGATTTGAACTCGACTGGGATTTCAAGCAGGACGTTCTAACTCTCAGGCAATTGTGCTAACAACCAAGAAACCGGGCTGTCCCATTGTCAAACCAGTCAAGCCGTTCTTCTCTGAAACCTCTGGCATCAACAAGGCACTTTCCCTCAGAGAACTGCCACTCACTGAATATTTTCTGTTTTTCTCAAAACTTTCTGTATATCAGCAGTTTCTGAAATAGTCAGACCAGCCCTCTGGCACCGTGTCACATTCAGATTCACTCAAATCACCCCGTATAACGGTCGTAGATATCTTAACCAAGTCTCCCATGTAACCGGCTGAGTCAACAAGCGGCAGAAAAGCCGTTCCTAATGAAGTGCCTGGTGAGTTTATATTTCAGTGGTTGATTGAAGGAAAGATATCCCCAATATAACACCACCCTCCCGTCAAATCACAGACAGGACACACGCCAGAAACAGGAGGCTTTCAGCTGGAAACCAATGAAACAAACTCAAATCTAATAGATCCAAGGCAAACTTAATCATAGCAAAAAGAATAGGGGCGATTGAGGCTGTTGAGCAGTTAACGTGTGCTAAAGAGGGATAGTATTTCTGCCAGAGGCTTCATGATTTAAATCAGATAACGTCAACAGCTGTGGGAGAAAGGAAATGCTAAGACTGTTTGAAAATGTGAAGGAGAGGATTTGACTTTTCTGAACTTCCCATCCTCTACTATAACTCTCACACCATTAAGTTGCTTGAAAAAGGTCACGATTATACAGAGTGGAAAAGAAGAAATACTACTGAAGAATATAGTATTGAGATATGTTTGTTTTAATAAAAAATATGACCATATTCGGGTTATTCAAAGGGGTTATTGGTGTTTACATGGCCGTGCAAATTTGGGTTATTGCCAATATTCGGGTTTTAAAAGGGTTATTGACTGCATGTAAATGTAGTCATTGACTTCTCTTTCTTTTTTTTTTCTTTTTTTTACCTTGTCTGCACACATATTAATGATTGATTGCATGACGGTAGAAACCAAAAGTATATATATGTGCATTATTACTATATTTAATATATATACATATATATACGCATACATATGCGTACACATACATCAATATACACATACAAACCCAGTGATTGTTTTTTTTTTTTTTTGGGGGGGTGGGGTGACAACATCCACTGCCAATCCAGGAAGCAGGAACACACGGAAACACACGTCAAGCACTGGAAATCTGCAACAAAAAACCACAAACAAAACACGAAACCGGCACGGAGCCGACCAAAACATGAACAGCAATCGACCCAAATCTTGAGATCTGATCGCAGTCTGAGCTAAGCTATCGCTACCGCTACCTAAACCCAAAAACTAGAGAGCCAGCATGCAGGTGAACAAGCCAGTGTGTATGTCTATGTGTGTGTGTGTGTGTGTATGTATATGTTTGTGTGGCTGTGTATGTTTGTGTATATGTATGTGACTAAGTGGCTATATGTGTGTGTGTGTGTGTGTGTGTGTGTGTGTGTGTGTGTGTGTGTGTGTGTGTGTGTGTGTGTGTGTGTGTGTGTAATAATCCTATAAAAGCTCCACCTGAAGTGTATATATAGTGGGGGAGGGGGGGAGCAACCCCGCCGCCCGCGAGACCAGAGGCCGACACGGAAGAGCCCGGAACCCAGGCCACCGGCAACCCCACAGAGGGGAGAAGTAGGAGGGAGGCAACCCACTGCCTGCGAGGGAGGGGGAGGGCAAAGTATCGATTTGACACCGACCCCCCCCCTCCCGAACTACGTGTCCTTGTCAAATGTATTTATTAAGTGTTGAATGTGCAGTGTCTATTTTGCTGTTAAAACCGTGAGGCGGGGAGTGCCGGGCCAAGCGGGACAATGCCCCCCACGACACGGACCCCCCGCCCTTCGCCTATGTGCGTATGAATCGTGTAGGGGGGGAAGGAGGGGGAGCGGAGGCAGAAGCCAGGAGGCAGGACTAGCAAAGCCGGCCCTGATAAGACACCCGCGCCCCCCCACCGGCCATCCAGTAGACGGGGGCCGGCCCTCCGAGCCGGGCCAGGGCCCCACCGTACCTCCATGGGCGCCCCCGGCGCGGCCGGAGCCCCCAGACAGAGGGGGAAACGGTCCAACATCCTCCCATTCATACTGACAACATAAGACATAGACACCTGGGAATGGTGCCACCCCGCCGCCGTGCCCGCCCGTGCACCCCCCGGTCAGGGGAGGCCTGATCCCCGGACCCGGCCCCACCCCCCCCTGAGGCCACCCCGGCGGACACCCCAAGGGTCACGGAGTCCCCACATCCGCAGGGGCACTCGGCCCCCGCCCAGCGACGGAGGACCAAGGCAGCAATGCCCCCCCAGCACAGACAGCCACCCCCCACCCAGGCAGGGCCGAGTCCTCCGAGTGGACTTCTCTGACTTCTCTTTCCACGATGGTTCCTATTCCACATTTTCTTCCACACAGGATTTCTGGTGCCTGAGATTTTCATGTCTCAGTTCATCATTCTGGACCAGCTCCTAGACGTATTTCTGGATCTTTGTTGTTTTATTCTATCTTTTGTTGCGTGACTAAATAGTGCAGTGCCAGTGTCACTGCCTTCAAGACAGAAGACCTGGGTTTGTTGTTCGTATCTTGGTCAGTAACATCCCTCAGCCACTGAACCATGAGCAGGAAACATAGTAATACCATGCTGGCTCAGAAAAGAAGTGCTAACACACAAATGCAACCAGAGTTGGACAGTGAAAATGTATTTGAAACAGAAAATCACAGGTACCTCTAACTTAAAATCATTTAAATGGATTACAACCATATCATACGTTTAAGCTTGGCACTTTTAAAGGTTGAAATAAATAGTAGACAGCCTGGAAGTGTATATTCAATGTCTACCTGCATTTAACAGTCTTCAGTAACCATGGAAACAGAGATATGAAAACAGGAAGGTGGTCGATTGAGATTGTATACAGTGCACATGGATGGATGCAGAGTTGGATCAAATTATTGTAACACGGAGTGAACAAAGCATATGCAAGAGCATTAGAAACACATGGAGGTATTGAAATATTCACTTACAAAATGTCAAGACTTGATGTTTTGACGAGTTAAACAATGCAATACAGTGGAAATATTTAAATATCAGCCCCTGGTAGTTGGTTCCCTTGTGTCAGATAAACAGCTTATGGGATAAAATGATATGTGGATTCGACATCAGCGAGGTTTGACTTGTGTGTCTTCACCATTTTTTCGGTTTAAATTAAACTATTGCCAAATATTGATACCCCATGTACACATGGCAGGAACTAGACATTTAGACATAAATGATGACATGAATTGACTGAATTCCTTTCTTTTGTCCAATTTGCAGTTTTGGTGCTCCCATTTATATTCTTTTTCTTATTATTATTATCATATTATTATTCTGCATAAAATCTTTTACAGAAATGACTTTCTGAATAAAACTACAAATAAAACATCTCTGAGTTGTGAACATGAAGTCACCAACTATTCAACCATGAAACAAAAATGTGTAATTTGACTGATCTGACGGAACAAAGTGGTCGAGTTTTTCCCTGAAATCACGGTTTGTTTGATCAACCCTTGTACTGTGTTTGGGTCAAAATGACCTGATTCTCCTGTTCCTTCTTTCCTCCTGCTCTCTCCTTCCTTCCTTCCTTCCTTCCTCTTTTCTCCCTTCCTTCCTTCTTTCGTTGTTTTCTCCCTCCCTCCCTCCCTTCCTTCCTCCCTTCCTTCCTTCCTTCCTTCCTTCTTTCCTTGTTTCCTCCCTCCCTTCCTTCCTTCCTTCCTTCTTCCCTTCCTCTTGTTTCCCTTCCTTCCTCCCTTCCTTCCTTCCTTCCTTCCTTCTTCCCTTCCTCTGGTTTCCCTTCCTTCCTTCCTTCCTTCCTTCCTTCCTTCCTTCCTTCCTTCCTTGTTTTTCTCCCTTCTTTACTCCCTTCCTTTCTTTCTTCTTTTTCCCTTCCTTCCTTCCTTCCTTCCTTCCTTCCTTCCTTCCTTCCTTCCTTCCTTCCTTCCTTCCTTCCTTCCTTCCTTCCTTCCTTCCTTCCTTCCTTCCTTCCTTCCTTACTCCATCCTTCTCTTCCTCTTTTCTCCCTTCCTTCCTTCTTTTCTTGTTTCCTTCCTTCCTTCCTCCCTTCCTTCCTTCCTTCCTATCTCCCTTCCTTCCTTTCTTTCTTCTTTTCCCTTCCTTCCTTCCTTCCTTCCTTCCTTCCTTCCTTCCTTCCTTCTTTTCCCTTCCTTCCTTCCTTCCTTCCTTCCTTCCTTCCTTCCTTCCTTCCTTCCTTCCTTGTTTTCTCCCTTCCTTCCTTGTTTTCTCCCTTCCTTCCTTGTTTTCTCCCTTCCTTCCTTCCTTCTTCCCTTCCTCTTGTTTCCCTTCCTTCCTTCCTTCCTTCCTTCCTTCCTTCCTTCCTTCCTTCCTTCCTTCCTTCCTTCCTTGTTTTTCTCCCTTCTTTACTCCCTTCCTTTCTTTCTTCTTTTTCCTTCCTTCCTTCCTTCCTTCCTTCCTTCCTTCCTTCCTTCCTTCCTTCCTTCCTTCCTTCCTTCCTTCCTTCCTTCCTTCCTTCCTTCCTTCCTTCCTTCCTTCCTTCCTTCCTTCCTTCGTTCCTTACTCCATCCTTCTCTTCCTCTTTTCTCCCTTCCTTCCTTCTTTTCTTGTTTCCTTCCTTCCTTCCTCCCTTCCTTCCTATCTCCCTTCCTTCCTTTCTTTCTTCTTTTCCCTTCCTTCCTTCCTTCCTTCCTTCCTTCCTTCTTTTCCCTTCCTTCCTTCCTTCCTTGTTTTCTCCCTTCCTTCCTTGTTTTCTCCCTTCCTTCCTTCCTTCCTTCCTTCCTTCCTTCCTTCCTTCCTTCCTTCCTTCCTTCCTTCCTTCCTTCCTTCCTTCCTTGTTTTTCTCCCTTCTTTACTCCCTTCCTTTCTTTCTTCTTTTTCCCTTCCTTCCTTCCTTCCTTCCTTCCTTCCTTCCTTCCTTCCTTCCTTCCTTCCTTCCTTCCTTCCTTCCTTCCTTCCTTCCTTCCTTCCTTCCTTACTCCATCCTTCTCTTCCTCTTTTCTCCCTTCCTTCCTTGTTTTCTCCCTTCCTTCCTTGTTTTCTCCCTTCCTTCCTTGTTTTCTCCCTTCCTTCCTTGTTTTCTCCCTTCCTTCCTTGTTTTCTCCCTTCCTTCCTTTCTTCTTTTCCCTTCCTTCCTTCCTTCCTTCCTTCCTTCCTTCCTTCCTTCCTTGTTTTTCTCCCTTCTTTACTCCCTTCCTTTCTTTCTTCTTTTTCCCTTCCTTCCTTCCTTCCTTCCTTCCTTCCTTCCTTCCTTCCTTCCTTCCTTCCTTCCTTCCTTCCTTCCTTCCTTCCTTCCTTCCTTCCTTCCTTCCTTCCTTCCTTCCTTACTCCATCCTTCTCTTCCTCTTTTCTCCCTTCCTTCCTTTCTTTCTTCTTTTCCCTTCCTTCCTTCCTTCCTTCCTTCCTTCCTTCCTTCCTTCCTTCCTCCCTCCCTTCCTTCCTTCCTTCCTTCCTTCCTTCCTTCCTTCCTCCCTCCCTTCCTTCCTTCCTTCCTTCCTTCCTTCCTTTCTCCCTTCCTTCCTTTCTTTCTTCTTTTCCCTTCCTTCCTTCCTTCCTTCCTTCCTTCTTTTCCCTTCTTTCCTTCCTTCCTTCCTTCCTTGTTTTCTCCCTTCCTTCCTTGTTTTCTCCCTTCCTTCCTTGTTTTCTCCCTTCCTTCCTTGTTTTCTCCCTTCCTTCCTTGTTTTCTCCCTTCCTTCCTTGTTTTCTCCCTTCCTTCCTTGTTTTCTCCCTCCCTTCCTTCCTTCCTTCCTTCCTTCCTTCCTTCCTTCCTTCCTTCCTTCCTTCCTTCCTTCCTTCCTTCCTTCCTTCCTTCCTTCCTTCCTTCCTCCCTCCCTCCCTCCCTCCCTCCCTCCCTCCCTCCCTCCCTCCCTCCCTCCCTCCCTCCCTCCCTCCCTCCCTCCCTCCCTCCTTCCTTCCTTCCTTCCTTCCTTCCTTCCTTCCTTCCTTCCTTCCTTCCTTCCTTCCTTCCTTCCTTCCTTCCTTCCTTCCTTCCTTCCTTCCTTCCTTCCTTCCTTCCTTCCTTCCTTCCTTCCTTCCTTCCTTCCTTCCTTCCTTCCTTCCTTCCTTCCTTCCTTCCTTCCTTCCTTCCTTCCTTCCACCCGCACAAGGGTTAAAAACGACCCAACTACATCTGTCCTCTGAGGTCTGAACTTTATATATTCCGTATCTCTCACAGTCAAATCATTGTGAGTCTGGATCCGTCCGAGTATTGACCGAGTGGACACGTCCTCCTCTACAGTTTGGAGGCAACGTTCATTATCTTTCCCTCAGTTATTCATGGCATTTACACTGCTCTACTGTAGCCTCCCTATAAACAATGACATGTCTATTAATACGACACCCAGACAGGATGTAAATACTCACACCTCAAGGTTAGCTGCTTTTATTTCTGAGAGTCTTTCATTAATGTTTGTGTTACTGGATTTGAACTGGGAAATGATAACAGATGCTTACTTTCCCACATGACCTCCCATGTAAGTGGTGAAACACGTAAAACTTTACTGCGTGTGTTGTGCAGCACAGATACAGCTCAATGAAACAGTCATTGTTAACGTAGGCCTGCACTCATACAGCTGATTATGGTGCTGAAAGAAAGAAAAGAACGGAATGACAGAGCGATACATCAATACTGCCCATGGTGACTAAACACTAGCACCAGTTATGATCCACCACTCAGATCAATGCTCTAACTCTGCTCTAATATGTATTTTAAACACTGATTCCTCTACTAAATTCTTACCATTGTGCAGGAAGGACATTTGTTTGTGACATTTTTGTGAAGATTAGCCTTTTTGAGGATGATAATTTGAAGGACAAAGTTGAATGCTTGAGAAGAAAAAAAATCTGTTATCAACTAGGCCTGTGTTGAAAAAAATCAATTTTCCGATTCTAAATCGATTCTCAGATTAATTCCTAAAAATCGATTTGTATGTCTAAAGATCGATTTTCTTTATTTATTTTTTTCATCATTGCAACTTTTGGTATTTTTTTGTTTATGTCCAAAAAAGGAATGTTTTGTTGGACACGAGAATAACTGGTGCCATGTTTTTGCCTTTAAATATGTTTAAAGGTATGAAAACATTAAAGTTTTCAGTTATAATTGCATAAATTGTCTATATTTCATTACTTGATTTACTGTTTTGGGGTTACATTTGCATAAAATGCTAAAAAACTAATTCTCAAAAATTAAAAACCGAAATAGACCGAACATGGAAAAATTAAAACGGAATGTGGGAAAAAATAAAACCGATTTCATCCGTCTCTGTTTCCTCCCTGGATCTGTTTGTTAATTCTGCCCCACGATGTTTCTGTTTCAGTTCTATCAGCATTCTGGGAGCTGATTGGTCCTTACAGCATCATTAGCTGCAATACTTGCTGTTGAATCTCAATATAATACTAGTATTAATATGTTGCAGAACTACAGTCATATAAATCATGCAACAGCTCAAAAAACAGTTTTAATAACACTAACCCAAATCAATATCGGAATTGAATCGAATCAAATCAAATCTTGATAATCGATTCTGAATCTTAAGAATCGGAATCAAATTGATTCTTGACATTTGAATGGATCCCCAGCCCTGGTACCAACCTCAGCAGGACCTCAGGCTGCCTTTCATATTGTTAAAGTTGGGAAAGCGCCATGAGCTTTTACTTGGAAATGTCTCAGTTCAAAATGTACCCTGATATGATGACTCTTGGGAGCAGTTCTCCAAATGAAATGGCTTGAAGTCGGAGAAAAAGCGACATTTTGGTAAATAATTTGGTTACTCAGTGGGAAGTGATGTAGCAAAACACTGCGTTTTTAAATAAAAAACTTACAGTGCAGTTTAGCTAAAAACCAGACATGAATGTGTTGTGTTTGTGTGCATGAAGGAGAACTTCCATTCCAGAGCTGTGCCTCCAAAAAGAGTTTGCTGATTAAAGCATTTAAGGAAAATTAGCCTCCCAGCCACCATAAATCCTCTGGCTTTCCTTTAATGAATGCTGCAAATCTCCCCTTTTATTTCACATTTGCATATGAAAAGCATCACCTTCACTTTCACTACATTGCTACACTGCAAAAAAAAACGGAATTACAATTTGTGCAAACACAGGGGAAGGAAAACATTTTAGGCCCTGTGATAATGTAGCGCAGTTTGTGTCAACGTGTGCACGCCGCTTTGAGCGCGCAGCTCGACTCGTGTTTGAAGAGAAGCACCTAAGTCAAACGTCGGAGAACCTTCGCTCTGATTACAGAGTTATTATGCACCAGAAAACGATGCTTAGGCATGATGCTCCGTCATCTGGGATGCTCCCTATAGACTCAACACCATCACTCATCCCCTCGGAGGCTAACAAGATATGATGCTGAATGAGAATAGGAAAGCATCGTGGATTGATCCGGCATAGCTGCTGTTTCAGTTTGATGAATATTTGGCTTTTTGGGAGTAAACAATCATGCCACAGATGGTTGCTGAGGCAGATAGGAGGAATAGAGCAACTTCTGTACGGCATTCACAAAGGCCCCAACTTAATGGAAGTTTGAATTACCATTTAAATGGGATTTCTTTTGGGGGGGAAGAGGGGGGAGGCATCATACAGAAAGATAAATTACATTGTAAACAATGTCAAAACAGTTTAATGACACATATGAAATGAAAGTACACACCCCGTGCTTTCTTAGCAACTGAGTGATATAAAGAGCGGACTGAATAAAAAATGAGTCAGCCCCGAGGAGAAAACGGCAGCTCTGCAGACTTGTTTTGTCTCTGACTGGGCCCTGCACTTTTAATTGACTTGAATAAAAAACTCAATTACAGCATTCTGGCCACCGGGGGGAGAGAGAGCAAGTGACAGTGAGAGAGAGAGAGTGAGAGGAGGAGGAGGAGGAGGAGGAGGAGGAGGAGGATGAGAGCAGGAGAAAGGCAGAGAGAGAGAGGGGAGTGAATGAAGCATGAGAGAGGAGTGAAGGAGTTATTGGGTCAGAATGGCACCTCGGGGGGGAGTCGGGGCAGCAGACACACTTTTCTACAGGCCGGTCTGTCTGTGGGAATTACACCTCCCTGAAAGCTGGAGGAAAACAGGCTTGAAACCAAAGGTGCCTTCTAAGGGTTTTTTTATGCATTTATTGTCATCTGCCCTCCACTATTCCACTGAGGCGGCGGGTGATACTGATTGAAGGTGAGGGGCATTAAATCAAGTGAAATCAGTAAGCAGATTCACTGAGCCGAGGCGCTGATTTAGCTCCCACACAAGTTGACGGGGCTTGTACTGGGAGAGTATTAAAGTGCAGAACATGCAGAGATAAGAAAGTAATACAGGAAACTGTGAGGGCGATACAAGGAGAAAGAAGATTCCACGAGAGACGGAGAGGCATCTCCAAGACCACACAATGTTACCGTATAAATGTTGATATAGATATATATATATATATATATATATATATATATATATCTGATAAAATGTGATGAGAAAGAAAGAAAGAAAGAAAGAAAGAAAGAAAGAAAGAAAGAAAGAAAGAAAGAAAGAAAGAAAGAAAGAAAGAAAGAAAGAAAGAAAGAAAGAAAGGAGCCTAAAAAGAAAGAAAGAAAGAAAGAAAGAAAGAAAGAAAGAAAGAAAGAAAGAAATGAGCCTAAAAAGAAAGAAAGAAAGAAAGAAAGAAAGGAGCCTAAAAAGAAAGAAAGAAAGAAAGAAATGAGCCTAAAAAGAAAGAAAGAAAGAAAGAAAGAAAGAAAGAAAGAAAGAAAGAAAGAAAGAAAGAAAGGAGCCTAAAAAGAAAGAAAGAAAGAAAGAAATGAGCCTAAAAAGAAAGAAAGACAGAAAGAAAGAAAGAAAGAAAGAAAGAAAGAAAGAAAGGAGCCTAAA
The DNA here is from genome assembly GCF_033807715.1 of Cololabis saira. Classification (NCBI taxonomy): domain Eukaryota; kingdom Metazoa; phylum Chordata; class Actinopteri; order Beloniformes; family Belonidae; genus Cololabis; species Cololabis saira. The sequence goes on from NC_084600.1 coordinate 41,639,328, forward strand.
AAGAAAGAAAGAAAGAAAGAAAGAAAGAAAGAAAGAAAGAGAGAGAGAAAGAAAGAAATGAGCCTAAAAAGAAAGAAAGAAAGAGAGAAAGAAAGAAAGAAAGAAATGAGCCTAAAAAGAAAGAAAGAAAGTAATTAGCCTAGAAAGAAAGAAAGAAAGAAAGAAAGAAAGAAAGAAAGAAAGAAAGAAAGAAAGAAAGAAAGAAAGAAAGAAAGAAAGAAATGAGCCTAAAAAGAAAGAAATAAAGAAATAAAGAAATGAGCCTAAAAAGAAAGAAATAAAGAAAGAAAGAAAGAAAGAAAGAAATGAGCCTAAAAAGAAAGAAAGAAAGAAAGAAAGAAAGAAAGAAAGAAAGAAAGAAAGAAAGAAAGAAAGAAAGAAAGAAAGAAAGAAAGAAAGAAAGAAAGAAAGAAAGAAATGAGCCTAAAAAGAAAGAAAGAAAGAAAGAAAGAAAGAAAGAAAGAAAGAAAGAAAGAAAGAAAGAAAGAAAGAAAGAAAGAAAGAAAGAAAGAAAGAAAGAAAGAAAGAAAGAAAGAAAGAAAGAAAGAAAGGAGCCTAAAAAGAAAGAAAGAAAGAAAGAAAGAAAGAAAGAAAGAAATGAGCCTAAAAAGAAAGAAAGAAAGAAAGAAAGAAAGGAGCCTAAAAAGAAAGAAAGAAAGAAAGAAATGAGCCTAAAAAGAAAGAAAGACAGAAAGAAAGAAAGAAAGAAAGAAAGAAAGAAAGAAAGAAAGAAAGAAAGAAAGAAAGAAAGAAAGAAAGAAAGAAAGAAAGAAAGGAGCCTAAAAAGAAAGAAAGAAAGAAAGAAAGAAAGAAAGAAAGAGAGAGAGAAAGAAAGAAAGAAATGAGCCTAAAAAGAAAGAAAGAAAGTAATTAGCCTAGAAAGAAAGAAAGAAAGAAAGAAAGAAAGAAAGAAAGAAAGAAAGAAAGAAAGAAAGAAAGAAAGAAAGAAAGAAAGAAAGAAAGAAAGAAAGAAAGAAATGAGCCTAAAAAGAAAGAAATGAGCCTAAAAAGAAAGAAAGAAATTAGCCTAAAAAGAAAGAAAGAAAGAAAGAAAGAAAGAAATGAGCCTAAAAAGAAAGAAATAAAGAAAGAAAGAAATGAGCCTAAAAAGAAAGAAAGAAAGAAAGAAAGAAAGAAAGAAAGAAAGAAAGAAAGAAAGAAAGAAAGAAAGAAAGAAATGAGCCTAGAAAGAAAGAAATGAGCCTAAAAAGAAAGAAAGAAAGAAAGAAAGAAAGGAGCCTAAAAAGAAAGAAAGAAAGAAAGAAAGAAAGAAAGAAAGAAAGAAAGAAAGAAATGAGCCTAAAAAGAAAGAAAGAAAGAAAGAAAGAAAGGAGCCTAAAAAGAAAGAAAGAAAGAAAGAAATGAGCCTAAAAAGAAAGAAAGAAAGAAAGAAAGAAAGAAAGGAGCCTAAAAAGAAAGAAAGAAAGAAAGAAATGAGCCTAAAAAGAAAGAAAGACAGAAAGAAAGAAAGAAAGAAAGAAAGAAAGAAAGAAAGAAAGAAAGAAAGAAAGGAGCCTAAAAAGAAAGAAAGAAAGAAAGAAAGAAAGAAAGAGAGAGAGAAAGAAAGAAAGAAATGAGCCTAAAAAGAAAGAAAGAAAGTAATTAGCCTAGAAAGAAAGAAAGAAAGAAAGAAAGAAAGAAAGAAAGAAAGAAAGAAAGAAAGAAAGAAAGAAAGAAAGAAAGAAATGAGCCTAAAAAGAAAGAAATAAAGAAAGAAAGAAATGAGCCTAAAAAGAAAGAAAGAAATTAGCCTAAAAAGAAAGAAAGAAAGAAAGAAAGAAAGAAATGAGCCTAAAAAGAAAGAAATAAAGAAAGAAAGAAATGAGCCTAAAAAGAAAGAAAGAAAGAAAGAAAGAAAGAAAGAAAGAAAGAAAGAAAGAAAGAAAGAAAGAAATGAGCCTAGAAAGAAAGAAAGAAAGAAAGAAAGAAAGAAAGAAAGAAAGAAAGAAAGAAAGAAAGAAAGAAAGAAAGAAAGAAAGAAAGAAAGAAAGAAAGAAATGAGCCTAAAAAGAAAGAAAGAAAGTAATTAGCCTAGAAAGAAAGAAAGAAAGAAAGAAAGAAAGAAAGAAAGAAAGAAAGAAAGAAATGAGCCTAAAAAGAAAGAAATAAAGAAAGAAAGAAATGAGCCTAAAAAGAAAGAAAGAAATTAGCCTAAAAAGAAAGAAAGAAAGAAAGAAAGAAAGAAATGAGCCTAAAAAGAAAGAAATAAAGAAAGAAAGAAATGAGCCTAAAAAGAAAGAAAGAAAGAAAGAAAGAAAGAAAGAAAGAAAGAAAGAAATGAGCCTAGAAAGAAAGAAAGAAAGAAAGAAAGAAAGAAAGAAAGAAAGAAAGAAAGAAAGAAAGAAAGAAATGAGCCTAGAAAGAAAGAAAGAAAGAAAGAAAGAAAGAAAGAAAGAAAGAAAGAAAGAAATGAGCCTAAAAAGAAAGAAAGAAAGAAAGAAAGAAAGAAAGAAATGAGCCTAAAAAGAAAGAAAGAAAGAAAGAAAGAAAGAAAGAAAGAAAGAAAGAAAGAAAGAAAGAAAGAATTGAATTGAGGGGCATTAAATCAAGCTAAATCAGTAAGCAGATTCCCTCAGCCGAGCCGCTGATTTAGCTCCCACACAAGTTGACGGGGCTTGTACTGGGAGAGTATTAAAGTGCAGAACATGCAGAGATAAAAAAGTAATACAGGAAATTGTGAGGGCGATACAAGGAGAAAGAAGATTCCATGAGAGACGAAGAGGAATCTCCAAGACCACACAATGTTACCGTCGGGCTGATAAAATGTGATTGACCGTGGGTTTGTTGGCAGATTGGTGCGAGCGTGAGCACATGCATTTTTATACAATTTGTTATGTGAAGGTATGGTATCGCTGTAGGAGTAGCGACGGGGGGGGGGGGGGGTTGTGGAAGTTTTCCTGATATCTCCAACAACAGATTCTTTGTCAGCCTAGAGCAGTCAATGCAATGTTTGCGGACAGCGTGCCAATATTTCCGCTTTGTGCGTGTGTGCGGACAGCAAGCTGTTGTTCCCATGCTTGTGTGTTATTGATTAGTCATCTCTGTGGGCAATAGGAGCTGTTATCAGGCCTGACATGGAGACATACGGGGGTGGATGATGCATGGGACGGGAAAACTGTTCAGACGCAAAGATAATGGAACTACACACAACATGCACGCTGATGGATACACACAAATGCTGCAAAAGATGCACAGGTACACTCTGCCACGCGTTCCCACAGATTCTTAGACACAAAATAGACCTATTACACAACTGAGCGCAAATGTATTGGCAGCAATAGATTTGTTTTCAGCACCACGGACAGCACTTTAAATCCTGAGCGATGCCAGCACACGGCGCATGGAGCTAATGATTATCTATAGCGGCGCCCGCAACTATAATCAGCCATTACTCAGGGAAGTTAAGTGTGGATGCTCTAAAATATCACAATAAATTTCCCAAGTGAATTCTAAGAAGCAAAACATGAGGGCAATAAGGGCCTACTGTGAACCGGTTCTTCTCATGACCACGAACGAAGCACATAGCCAGGATCCAGGTACTCACCTAAGAGAGAGGAACAGAGAGAGAAGGGGTCAGAACCAAATAATTACATAACACACTGCTGTTTATAGGAAGGAGAGCATCAATAACACATATACATTCAAACTTAACATTCGGAATTGATCAAATAACCAAAATAATGAATCTTCACCACATTCCAACCTATACCTAAGTATTGCCTTAACTCTTCAATTTAACCCTCAAAAACTGAAAAATCACAGGGTACAAAATGTACATTTATAGACAGGAAACATCAGCACTAGTGGTTGGCTATGAATACGAATTGAAGTAAATGATTGACAGTTAGGCAGAGGCTTTAATGATCGGATAAGTAGTCAAGGAACTATTTAGAATGCACAAATGACATTATATATTATATATCTGTCTGCTGGTCAACGTACAACAGTACTGCTATATATATCTGTGGGGGATCAGTGAGTATGGAGTCCGGGGCCCTCTATTAAGGGCTGTCCGGTCTCTGTATGATCGGAGCAGGAGTTTGGTTCGCATTGCCGGCAGTAAGTCAGACTTGTTCCCGGTGTATGTTGGACTCCGGCAGGGCTGCCCTTTGTCACCGGTCCTGTTCATAATTTTTATGGACAGGATTTCTAGTCGTAGCCAAGGGGATCCGGGAACCACAGGATTTAATCTCTTGCTTTTTGCGGATGACGTTGTCCTGTTGGCTTCATCGGACCGGGACCTCCAGCATGTGCTGGGGCAGTTTGAGGCCGAGTGCGACGCGGCAGGGATGAGAATCAGCACCTCCAAAACCGAGGCCATGGTTCTCCACCGGGAAAGGGTGGCGTGCCTTCTCCGGGTGGTGGAGAAGTCCTGCCTCAGGTGGAGGAGTTCAAGTATCTCGGGGTCTCGTTCACGAGTGAGGGAACGATGGAGCGTGAGATTGACAGACGGATCGGTGCAGCTTCCGCAGTTATGCAGTCGATGTACCAGACCGTCGTGGTGAAGAAGGAGCTGAGTCGAAAGGCGAAGCTCTCGATTTACCGTCATTCTACGCCCCTACCCTCACCTATGGTCATGAACTTTGGGGAGTGACCGAAAGGACGAGATCGTGGATACAAGTGGCCGAGATGAGTTTCCTCCGCAGGGTGTCTGGACGCTCCCTTAGAGATATTGTGAGGAGTTCGGTCACCCGGGAGGAGCTCGGAGCCGCTGCTCCTTCACATTGAGAGGAGTCAGCTGAGGTGGCTTGGGCATCTGTACCGGATCCTCCTGGACGCCTCCCTAGGGAGGTGCTCCGGACATGTCCCTCCGCGAGGAGACCCCGGGGAAGATCCAGGACACGCTGGAGAGACTATGTTTCTCGGCTGGCCTGGGAACATTTCGGACCCCCCTCAGAAGAGATGGAGGAAGTTTCTGGGGGGAAGGAAGTCTGGGCATCTCTGCTGAGACTGCTGCCCCCCGTCAACTTGGATGGCCGGTGGGGGAGTGTGGGCGTCTTTCCAGGGCCGGCTCCGTTGGTCCTGCCTCCTGGCTTCGGCCTCCGCTCCCCCTCCTTCCCCCCCTACACGATTCATACGCACATAGGCGCAGGGGTGTGGGGTCCAGGGTATGGGGGACATTGTCCCGCGTGGCCCGGCACTCCCCGCCTCACGGTTTTAATAACAAAAAAAGACTGCTGCCACCGCAACCCGGTTCCGGATAAGCGGCGTAAAATGGATGGATGGAGGGATACTATATATGAATTAAATAAGAAACAAAATCTAAAAGTACAGTGTTCTCAAAGTAGTGTTTACAACAGTTTGGTCTTAAAAAAACAAGCAACTAAATTGAAATTATATCAATTCAATTCAATTGGAGTAAAATGAAGTGAGAAATACCACAGTAATCCATCCATCCATATCTCTTCTTATCCCTATTTTGGGTCATGGGGATCAGCAGGAGCCTGTCTCACCCTGGATAGGTGGCTGGTCTATAATAGGGCCACACATTGACAAACAACCACACACACTAAAATTGAATCAAACAAAAATAAAGTTAAGTAAGATAAATCTGTTGACAAGCTCTTGTAAAGTTGGACGTGTAGCAGAGGTTTCCAGAATCCCCTTAACCCGCTACTACAGAGCTGATAAGGTAATGCAGCTGAACTGTCTTAGACAACACGAATATAAACACTCATTTCAACATGAATGCATAGATAGTGAATCATGTCCACGATAATAAGACTCTACAACACTATAGTGTCTGCAGTCTGTTTCTGCCAGTATTGTTGGAAAATAATACTGGCAGGAGCCCTTTCCAATACTAAGGAAGCAGTGAACTGACCACAAACTACTGTCAATACTGTGGAGGGAGGAGAGTTTTCTGCTTCTGTGACCCGTCTATTTGGCCACAAATATCAAAGTAACGACCCAGTTCTCCTCCATTTGAACTCTCCTCTGTTTGTGTCTATCGACAGTAGTCAATACTTCAATTGCATGTTTTTATGGAACTCTTTTATATGCTTTTTGTACACATAAAAAGCTAAAATTACCTCAGGTTGTTCATATGGATCCTATCCACACTATCATTTAAAAGGAATGACATTTTCGAGACTTAAAATAGCAATTTTTTTTCGGGTAGTGGTTAGTTGCCCTCTGGACTAATGTTAATAGCCATTATTAGGGGTGGGTATTGGGAAGGACCTCACGATACGATACGCATCACGATACTTGAGCCACGATACGATACACATTGCGATATCCCGATTATTATATTCTACATAGTTCACCGAAAAATTTAAAAATGCATTACACATCTTAAAATCCAAGTTGTATATATGTACATCAGATGATAGTGATGGATCTTAAAATCCAAGTTGCACGTTCATCAGATTATAGTGACAATTCATGGGACAAACTGAGTCAAAACAATGTTTTATTATAACTATACAAGCTAAAGTTACAACTTATTTGTATATGTTTTTCATATTATTTACATCATATGAAATTAACATTAAATTTAGTATGAGGTTGCTTTAATTATGTGGCAAATGATAATAAACACAAGAAAGATGGGTACTAAAACCAAGGACAGGCACAGTGATCAGTCAGTATAGATATAAATCCATGAATAAATAAACCTCTGTCCATTATTTTTCATTTTTTAAGGACAGGCAATTGTGTTATATAAAAAATATATTATAAAATGAAATAAAACGTGAAATAAAACCTGAGCTCAGTGCAGGGCCCTCCCAGGGTTGGTAGAGAGTGGCAATGCCCAGGATAAAAAATATTTAAAAAAATTAAAAATTAAAAATTAAAAAAAAAAAAAAAATCGATATTCAAATTTTGAATATCGATATTGAATCAGCTGGAAAAGTATTGCGATATATTGCCATATCGATATTTTTGCCCACACCTAGCCATTATACTGTAAAGAATTTTGTTTCTTAACTCAGAACACCTTCAATGTTGTTTTTAGTTCCTTACAAAATGTTCCAATCCTTCCCATCACAGCGCTAGAGCTGTTTTAATCCAGGAATTTTCCTTTAACATCAGAAATTTTGGCTGCAAAGGTGCTGAAGTAATTAGAAAGATCATGTGGTTGGACGAAACGCAAACCTCATCAGGGATGGAATTGTCATTTGGTTGGTGAACATCCACAATGGGGTCAGCATCCTCATTCTGAGGAAATAGGTGGTTATATTCAATTCAGTTAAATTTGATTAAATTCACTTCAATTCACTTCAAAGATACTTTATTAATCCCTGAAGGAAAATTCCACAAGGAGAAGTGTGTGTGTAAGTGTGTGTGTAGTATATAAAAGGTAATAGTAAGAAGGATTTAGCACAAATATTGTTAATCTCTGTGTGTAATAACTAATGCAAGAATGAAGTCTGTAAATGAGACAATGTTTTATTAAAAATAAAAGCACTGCTTCACAAAATCATACTAAGGAACAGAATTTCCAGTAGAAATGTCAAGTTTGCTGCCATTGGGTGAAATACATTTTCTCTTTGAATGCACAGGACTGTCTCAGAAAATTAGAATATTGTGATAAAGTTCTTTATTTTCTGTAATGCAATTAAAAAAAACTAAAATGTCATACATTCTGGATTCATTACAAATCAACGGAAATATTGCAAGCCTTTTATTATTTTAATATTGATGATTATGGCTTACAGTTTAAGATTAGGATTCCCAGAATATTCTAATTTTTTGAGATAGGATATTTGAGTTTTCTTAAACTGTAAGCCATGATCAGCATTAAAATAATAAAAGGCTTGCAATATTTCAGTTGATTTATAATGAATCCAGAATGTATGACATTTTTGCATTACAGAAAATAAAAGGACTTTATCACAATATTCTAATTTTCTGAGACCTGTATTGTTTTAGTTAACGGAGGACATTTTTATTTTCCGTGTGCTCCTTCCAAGGCCAGTCTTTCTGGTGTTTGATAGCTGAGTGAGTTGTGGGTAAATGTCAGCCGTGGAACAGGTTGTCCACGAGAGGCCAACCATGAGCTCAGAGGGAATAGGCTGTCATGGCCTGCACTTTACAATCATTTTCCTCTCCAGAGGGACAGGTAAACTCAGGTTTTTTCCAGTCAAGCATGAAAATACATGAGGTCAAGCTTCCCACCATGTCCCCGGCTTGCTCTGATGAGATGGACAGGGTTAGGCAAGGACATGGAGAAGATACATACAAAGTGATCCATGAAAGAAAGTCCACAGTGACTTGCAGGACAAAGAGAAAACATGATGGAGTGGATTGTGACATTTGGAAAGCCTTGCCTTTTTTTAGTATTTTAAGGCACAGTATAGAAACTCGGGTTCAACAAATCAAAGTATAGCAAACTTTGGTAATTTTCTACAGAAGGGTATTAGGGCCAGGCAGGAGAAAAATAAAAATAATATTTTAGAGGAGGAAGATTTTTTTTTTAAATTAGAAAAAAGTTGAAAAGTCGAAATGTCGAGATTAATGTTGAAGTACAATTTCGAGAACAAACTCTAAATGTATTTCAACTTTATTCTCGAAATTTCGACTTTTTTCACGAAATGTCGACTTTATTCACGAAATTTCGACTTTTTTCTCGACATTGAGTTTTTTCTCAAAGTGCACAATAAAAAAAAATCTTCCTCTCTCAAATATTATATGTTCTGCATGGTCCTAATTAGGGGTGGGCAAAAATATTGATACAGCAATATATCGCGATACATAGTCTCCCGATACGATATCGATATTCAATATATGTATCGCGATATATTGCCGTATCAATATTTTTGCCCACCCCTAGCTGCACTTTATTTTGTGATTTCAGTGTGGGTGAGACACTGCATTTTATTTTTGTCATTTTAAGTCAGGGGCAAGTAGATGTACTGTATCTTTGTGATTTCAATTTCAGTGTGGGTGAGACACTGCATTTTATTTTGAGTATTTTGTATCTAAGAATAATGCACACACTGCACGTTTCAGTGTGTTTTTTCATGCAAATATGTTGCATATTAAAATGGAAAGTTTGAATTACATCGTTTTGACTCAGTCTGTCCAATGCATTATCACTATCATCTGATGTACATTTATACAACTTGGATTTTAAGATGTGTAATGCATTTTTAAATTTTTCGGTGAACTATGTAGAATATTGCGATATATCGAGATATATCGCATAATCGGGATATCGCAATTTGTATCGTATCGTGGCTAAAGTATCGTGATGTGTATCGTATCGTGAGGTCCTTCCCAATACCCATCCCTAGTCGTAATACTCTCCCGTAAATTTTCACATTGTATTATACTAGTAGAATATACAGGACTCACGAGAACCTGCGATTTTGAAAAAAAAAAGTATCTTAAGGTAAAACAAAAATGTGAAACCTGCGTTGATATACCCAAAACTGTTAATGGTTCAATTCCAGAGGCGATGTTTAGAGTTGAATACGACAGCTTGCATTAAAATACATCCAAAGCCAATCACAAAGCAGTATCTGAACTCATTCTAAGACAGTTTCAGATCCAGATCAGTCAGGACACAGGGCGTGGTTTGGGACACTTGGCACTAAAGTCAACGACTCATTTGATTGTGCCAGAAATAACACTGTTAAAGCTTTTTCTTCTTCTATTTGTTCCCTCGTGTTTGTGGTGGGGTGAATCGTTCCTTGTGTTCTATCCTGAATTGTATTTTAAACGTCCTTTGTTATATATCTGAGAATTTTTTCGGGAGAAAAAAAACAGCAGTGGTGATTATCTCCATCTTATTTCCAGCTTCCCTAATTTTTTTATATTTTTATTTATTTGTTTCCTGTGAGTTAGGTCTAGTTTTAAACAGCTGCTCCCTATGGTGATTAAAAATAACAACACATTTGCTGTTTGCAAGTGCAAATGACATTTGTGGTTATTTGCATATAGCGCGGGAAGGTCAGAGCACATGGGTACACATTTTAATGTCAGGTGCGAACACGAGAACTAAGTGCTGGCCATTTCAATGTGATTTCTCAGGATTCATGCTAATGCACGGTCTGAACAGAAGCTTAGATGCAGCACTTGTCTTTTACTGGCCTAATGAACACACACAAACACAACTCTATTAGGTATATACCTAATAAAGTTGCCAGAGTGTGTATATACGTCTAACACACAGCAATTGCAAGCTGGTCCTGTTGAAATGTAACTATAGAAAGAATCAAAACAAAATGCACAAATATTATTAGGCTTGTTATTTTTCTTTGCTCTATTGGGATCCTGCACGATTGTCTCTGATACCTAAATACACGGCATCTCTCCTGGCGTTTGGATCTAGCCTGCAGTATAAACATCCATTCTCGCTCAGTTTAACATGAAAGAGGGGGAATACCGTCTCTTCTCTCCATTGTTGTTTCTACTTAACTAAACAGTGATTCCCAGCTGCCTGATTTAAGGAGGACTGAATGCGAGCAAAAGCAACAGTAATAGAGGAAGACTGCAAATAGGGATGGGAACAGAAAACCGGTTCTTGTTGAGAACCGGTTCCCAGTGTTTCAATTCCTTGGAATCATTTGCCTTTTTTGCAAACGATTCCCTTATTCAATTCAATTTTCAATTCAATTTTATTTATATAGCGTCTAATACAACAAAAGTTGTCTCTAGACGCTTTCCAAAGACCCAGAACATGAACCCACGAGCAATTATTACATAAACACTGGCAGGTAAAAACTCCCATAGTGGGAGAAAAACCTTAAGCCAAACAGTGGCAAGAAAAACTCCCCTTTAGGAGGGAAGAAACCTTGAGCAGGACCAGGATCATAAGGGGGGACCCTCCTGACTGGGGGTGGGGGATGTCAACAGCACACAGCAGGCAGGTGGAAGCAGCAGCGGGATGACCAGGGGTGGGGACCGCAGGCCAGCATGCAGCTCCTGAAGCTCCGGCCCAATCAGCAAGTCCCAGGTTAGGTTCAGGGTCGGGGAAAGGTTGAGAAGGGGCAGGGCCAGGGATCCCTTATCAATTCCAGTGGGCGCGAATGACGTCACCACCCTCATTATGTAGTTACGCAACATGCGCATTCGCGCCCAGCAGGAGAACATGGCGACAAAGCGGCATAAATGCTCAAAAGTTTGGTTACATTTGACCAAAAAGGATGAAAACAGGGCGACTTGCAATACTTGCAATGTGGACATTTCAACAAAGGGAGGAAACACCAGCAACATGCAAAAGCATTTGCGTACACAGCATGCAATAACTTTTAATGAATGTCGCGTATTTGATCTGTTCCGAGTCCGGAATGAATCTTCTTAACCTAGTAGCAGCGGCTGTCTGCAGCCCCCCCCCCCTCTGGTCATCCCGTTGCTGCTTCCACCTGCCTGCTGTGTGCTGTTGATGTCCCCGACCCCCCAGTCTGGCCTTCGGCAGGAGGGTCCCCCCTAGAGCTGGGTATCATCACTGACCTCCCGATACGATACCGATACACTAGGTCCCAAGACGATACGATTTCCGATACGATACGATACGATATCGATATTCTGGATACAATAAGGGAATAACATGATCCTTCCACGCGCCATGTCCGGCCAGAGAAGCCCCACCCTGCCTGGTGAAAAGAAGCAGCCTGCTCACTCCTCAAGTAAGGTTGAGTAGATGGAGCAATGCCCAGGACTGACTTAGGTAGGAGCACTGGGTGATGAAATGGGGGAAAAAAATCGGGATTAAAAAAAATCAATAAAAAATATTTAAAAAAAAAAAAAAAAAAAAATATATATATATATATATATATATATATATATATATATATATATATATATATATATATATATTTTTTTTTTTTTTTAAATCGATACTTGGATTTATGTATTGATAATCGTTCCTACACATGCATATCGATAAAATATCGATATATCGATATTTTTAACCCACCCCTAGTCCCCCCTTATGATCCAGGTCCTGCTCAAGGTTTCTTCCCTCCTAAAGGGGAGTTTTTCTTGCCACTGTTTGGCTTAAGGTTTTTTTCTCCCACTAGGGGAGTTTTTACCTGCCATTGTTTATGTAATAATTGCTCGGGGGTTTATGTTCTGGGTCTCTGGAAAGCAACATTAGCCAGTACTCTGCTGCTAATACTGCAGCTAACTAACAAACTAACACTGCCTATCATGTTAGCGCCATTTGCCTTACTGTAAAACCTGCTATTACTAACTACTAACGTTAAATGAATCCCTTCTCATGCATTACATTTACATGACCATGACGAGAGATGTAGTCTGACTGGCTCAAAGGCTGGCAGTACTAGTACTAGTACTGTACTAGAGTACTGCAGTACTAGCTCCAGTTACCGCTAGCTTCTCCTTTCATCAAGGCAGGGGAGATTATGACCCAGGCCACAATACATGAATGTCACTGAGCAGTGACTACGTTTGTGGTGAAAGGCTTGCACCCATTTGCCACAGTAGATGCCCCTGATTTTCGGTAGGTGAATGTGTTAAATTGTAGGCAAAATTGATGCTAACCGACCTCTTTGTTCTCCTTTTTTCCAAATGACAATCGATAAGAGAATCGATAAAGAATCGAATCGTTAAACAGAATCGAAAATGGAATCGGAATTGGAAAAATCTTATCAATTCACATTGTAAGGTTAATTCAACCTTTGAACTTGTTTTGTCATTATGAAACTGTCACATGCTTGGCTAACAGAAGTCACGGCAGCCACTTCCTGATCTACTCAGGTTTTGGACTGTCCTGGTGACAGCTGACCACTGTAATGTCAGGACTCAATCACACGTTATCACTTCCACCCCATTGTCTACTGTCTAATTGTTTACTGTTCATTGTCCTAATATGGTCATTTCCTGTCAAAGTTTCTTAATAAAAGCATCTTCTGGGAGGAGGATCTTGGGGAAGCTCAGGAGTTCTCAATGAGGGCCACACGTTGCCCTGCACTCCTGTTGCTCTCCCCCTCCTGCAGGAGTGCGCTAAAAACCCATTCCAAGGTAGTCTCTGTGTCTTTCCTCGTTATGAATTTATGTAATGTTGATTTGGACCCAACAACATCCCTAACTGCAAAAGAGTGGAGACTAGGATGGACGTAAAAACAAGGCAGAAACGCACCACGAGAGACGGAGAAAGCAGAAATGACAGTGTCGGTGCATATGTATGTACTTGAACAGTATTAATTAACACAAATGTGGCTCCACGTCTGTTTATTGTAGGAAAAGCGAGGATCAGGCAGTCAGAGTGAGAAAAGAAAGAGAGAATTATGTAATCATCTTTTTTAATTGATGCTCAGTGGAGATGTACAACAAAATGTGATATGTGCGTGCGCATGCATCTGCCAAATTAAGTTGTTTGCAAGTCGAGACAATAACTACTTCTGATGGCAAGAAAGATACAGGAAGATAATACAAAAACCCTGTTTTGAATGAAACTGAAAAATCAATAGGGGGTCTATTCTTCCCGTCGCTGGTCGGAGATTCCTGCAGTGTTGACTCACTAGGATCTTCAGGTGGGGAAAGGTATGTTTACTGCAGGGATGTGCTGTGTGCTCATCGACAAAGAAATGAGGGGAAATGAAGAAATGAATAGACAGGAAATAGTCCGACCTTTGTATTCCTCTGTGAGATGGGTCTTGTTTTGCCATCTTTCATCCTATGTTGATTGTCACTACTCATCCCTAATGAGGCATGAGACACACCGACGGGAGCTGATGAAAGGATTGGAGTGACAGCTGATGCCGGATGCTGAAAAGCAGGAGGATCGACTCTGTAGGGAAGACCCATGATGCAACAGGGCAGCCGGGCGGGAGCCGAGTGGCCGCCGGGAACGGTAAACACGATGCTGCACGCGTAGGAATCACCCTGAACTCCGACCGCTCCACCATACGGAGGCTGATCGTCGATGCTAATGGGACACACCGTCTTATTCCCAACATATTAGCAGCGGCGTCGGGGTCAGAAAGTCCTCAGTCGTCTCGCAGGCAGTGACTCTGAAGTCTTTAACCCTGGTGCAAAATGACCTAATTCTCCTCTTCCTTCTTTCCTCCTGCTCTATCCTTCCTTCCTTCCTTCCTTCCTTCCTTCCTTCCTTCCTTCCTTCCTTCCTTCCTTCCTTCCTTCCTTCCTTCCTTCCTTCCTTCCTTCCTTCCTTCCTTCCTTCCTTCCTTCCTTCCTCCTGCTCTCTCCTCTTTTCTCCCTTCCTTCCTTACTTCCATCCTTCCTTCATTTTTCCCTTCCTTCCTTCTTTCCTCCTGCTCTCTCTTTCCTTCCTTCCTTCTTTCCTTTCTCCCTTCTTCCCTTCCTCTTTTCTCCCTTCCTTCTTTCCTTGTTTGTTCCCTCCCTTCCTTCCTTCCTTCCTTCCTTCCTTCCTTCCTTTTTCCCTTCCTTCCTTCTTTCCTCCTGCTCTCTCCTTCCTTCTTCATTTCCTCTTTTCTCCCTCCCTTCCATCTTTCCTTGTTTGTTTGCTCCCTTCCTTCCTTTCTCCATTCCTTCTTTTCTCCCTTCCTTCCTTTCTCCCTTCCTTCCTTCCTTCCTTCCTTCCTTCCTTCCTTCCTTCCTTCCTTCCTTTTTCCCTTCCTTCCTTCTTTCCTCCTGCTCTCTCCTTCCTTCTTCATTTCCTCTTTTCTCCCTCCCTTCCATTTTCCTTGTTTGTTTCCTCCCTTCCTCCCTTCCTTTCTCCCTTCCTTCCTTCCTTCCTTCCTTCCTTCCTTCCTTCCTTCCTTCCTTCCTTCCTTCCTTCCTTCCTTCCTTCCTTCCTTCCTTCCTTCCTTCCTTCTTTCCTCCTGCTCTCTCCTCTTTTCTCCCTTCCTTCCTTACTTCCATCCTTCCTTCATTTTTCCCTTCCTTCCTTCTTTCCTCCTGCTCTCTCTTTCCTTCCTTCCTTCTTTCCTTTCTCCCTTCTTCCCTTCCTCTTTTCTCCCTTCCTTCTTTCCTTGTTTGTTCCCTCCCTTCCTTCCTTCCTTCCTTCCTTCCTTCCTTCCTTCCTTCCTTCCTTCCTTTTTCCCTTCCTTCCTTCTTTCCTCCTGCTCTCTCCTTCCTTCTTCATTTCCTCTTTTCTCCCTCCCTTCCATCTTTCCTTGTTTGTTTGCTCCCTTCCTTCCTTTCTCCATTCCTTCTTTTCTCCCTTCCTTCCTTCCTTCCTTCCTTCCTTCCTTCCTTCCTTCCTTCCTTCCTTCTTTCCTCCTGCTCTCTCCTTCCTTCTTCATTTCCTCTTTTCTCCCTCCCTTCCATTTTCCTTGTTTGTTTCCTCCCTTCCTTTCTCCCTTCCTTTCTCCCTTCCTTCCTTCCTTCCTTCCTTCCTTCCTTCCTTCCTTCCTTCCTTCCTTCCTTCCTTCCTTCCTTCCTTCCTTCCTTCCTTCCTTCCTTCCTTCCTTCCTTCCTTCCTTCCTTCCTTCCTTCCTTCCTTCCTTCCTTCCTTCCTTCCTTCCTTCCTTCCGCTCTCTCCTTCCTTCTTCCCTTCCTCTTTTCTCCCTTCCTTCCTTCTTTCCTTGTTTTTTCCCTTCCTTCCTGCGTCGGAGGAGGAAAGCTGCAGCCAATTTTAAAAAGAAAATTCCTGCACACGTTCTTCTCACCGGACTACTGTTTTATTGGGCCAACGTTTCGGTCATCGACCTTTCTCAAGGCTTCATTCAGGCTCCCTTCCTTTTCTCCCATTCTCCCTTCGTTCTTTTCTCCCTTCCTTTTCTCCCTTCCTTCCTTCTTTCCTCCCTTCCTTCTTTCCTCCCTTCTTCCCTTCCTCCTTCCTTGACCCGAGGACAGCACAAGGGTTAAAGAAACCTCCGAGTTAAACGCTCAGTAAACTGTTGCTTTGTAAGAAGTTCCTTAAGACCCAAACCTCATCGTGAGGGCGTTTGTGTGCGCAGGACTACCAGTATATTGATTTTATTTCCCCACGTCTTTTCTCATCTTTACCTCTCCAGCATACCTGTATTTTTCTGTTCGTTAGTGGACATTTTCTCAAACTTCACTCTGATGGAAAATGCAATCTTGTCCTACTCCTTTACCCCCCCTCTTTTTTTCTAATAGAAGCTCTGTTAGTATTTTTGTATGGGAGGAGAAATGAAAATGATTTTGTGAAGAGGAAGAAAGATGACAGTGGAAGGGAGGGAGTGGGCGATAAAAAAATGACAGAGGATAGAAAATCGATGGGAGATGAAATACATCAGAGCTCCTGGAGCAAGGTCATGAGGATATGATCTCTCACGACACACAGTTGTGCCTCACTGAGCCAGAGGGAGAGACAAGATGGAGAGAGAGGACGGAGATGGGGGATGGGGGGATGAGGGGGTAAGAAAGATGGAGAGAGAGGAGGGAGATGGGGGATGGGGGGATGAGGGGGTAAGAAAGAGAAACGAGGACGGAGGCCAAGACAGACAAACTACTTTTCTTGGGTCGAGTCACCGTCCTTTATCAAAAACTTCCTTCCTTCCTTCCTTCCTTCCTTCCTTCCTTCCTTCCTTCCTTCCTTCCTTCCTTCCTTCCTTCCTTCCTTCCTTCCTTCCTTCCTTCCTTCCTTCCTTCCTTCCTTCCTTCCTTCCTTCCTTCCTTCCTTCCTTCCTTCCTTCCTTCCTTCCTTCTGCTCTCTCCTCGTTTCTCCCTTCCTTCCTTACTTCCATCCTTATTTCCTTCTTTCCTTGTTTTTCCCTTCCTTCCTTCCTTCCTTCCTTCCTTCCTCCCTTTCTCCCTTCCTTCCTTCCTTCTTTTCCCCCTTCCTTCCTTCCTTCCTTCCTCCTGCTCTCTCCTTCCTTCCTTCCTTCTTTCCTCCTGCTCTCTCCTCTTATCTTCCTTCCTTCCTTCTTCTTTTTTCCCTTCCTTCCTTCTTTCCTTGTTTTTTCCCTCCCTCCCTCCTTTCTTTATTTCCTTGTTTTTTCCCTTCCTTCCTTGTTTTTTCCCTTCCTTCCTTGTTTTTTCCCTCCCTCCCTCCTTTCTTTATTTCCTTGTTTTTTCCCTTCCTTCCTTGTTTTTTCCCTTCCTTCCTTGTTTTTTCCCTCCCTCCCTCTCTTTCCTTCCTTCCTTCCTTCCTTCCTTCCTTCCTTCCTTCCTTCCTTCCTTCCTTCCTTCCTTCCTTCCTTCCTTCCTTCCTTCCTTCCTTCCTTCCTTCCTTCCTTCCTTCCTTCCTTCCTTCCTTCCTTCCTTCCTTCCTTCCTTCCTTCCTTCCTTCCTTCCTTCCTTCCTTCCTTCCTTCCTTCCTTCCTTCCTTCCTTCCTTCCTTCCTTCCTTCCTTCCTTCCTTCCTTCCTTCCTTCCTTCCTTCCTTCCTTCCTTCCTTCCTTCCTTCCTTCCTTCCTTCCTTCCTTCCTTCCTTCCTTCCTTCCTTCCTTCCTTCCTTCCTTCCTTCCTTCCTTCCTTCCTTCCTTCCTTCCTTCCTTC
Source organism: Cololabis saira (assembly GCF_033807715.1). Classification (NCBI taxonomy): domain Eukaryota; kingdom Metazoa; phylum Chordata; class Actinopteri; order Beloniformes; family Belonidae; genus Cololabis; species Cololabis saira. Next base: position 41,656,634 of record NC_084600.1, read on the forward strand.
CTTCCTTCCTTCCTTCCTTCCTTCCTTCCTTCCTTCCTTCCTTCCTTCCTTCCTTCCCACTCATCGACTAAGTTTATCCGTGACGGTAAAATACTGTAACAGCGATCGGCAGACGGGCCAGTCTGCTGACACCAGCAACGGCGTCTGGCACCAAACCTGGAAATTAATCTTCCTTCAGTCAACTTTCTTCCCATGCTAACTAATTTCATCAGCTAAAAGGGGCCGGATCAGCAGAGTCCGTCTCCAGCCCGGGTCCCAGTCCGGGGTCCATATGCACACACCATTAGACCCCCCCCCATCGCCCCCATCGCCCCCAATCCCCCCCACAGAGAGACGGGCCAGGTAACATCTGTCTGCAGCAAACACTCAACCAATTAAAGAGCCATCAGCGCCCGGGCAGCAGGTAGGTGGGCAGGGGTTTTTTTACCAGCACCTACGTTTTTATTTCATTTTAAAACCCCCATCCACCCGCACGCAGCATATAAATGCACATTTATTTGATTTGATTTTGATTTGAAGATTTTCTATTTTGAACATGCATGTTAAATAAAAAAAGGAATAGAAAAAAGTACAAAAATAATGATATAATACTCAATTATATAAATATAGTCAAAAACTAAACCAATCAACGCAAACAAAAAGAAAACAAAACAAACGCCCAGCATTTAGTTGTGCTACTATGTATGTATGTAATAATAGAAGTAATTATAATGTATGGTATTACATTATCATTACTTCACAATAATACTACAATATAATAGAGAACAATAGAGAGCAATGATATAACAATATACTTTAATAACTATATAAGAGTAGATATATTCTTTATACAGGACTTTCTCAGAAAATTAGAATATTGTGATAAAGTCCTTTATTTTATGTAATGCAAAAATGTCATATAGATATAAATATTGCTGATCATAGCTTACAGCTCAAGAAAACTCAAATATCCTATCTCAAAAAATTAGAACATTCTGGGAATCTTAATCTTAAACTGTAAACCATAATCAGCAATATTAAAATAATAAAAGGCTTGCAATATTTCAGTTGATTTGTTATGAATCCAGAATGTATGACATTTTTTTTTTAATTGCATTACAGAAAATAAAGAACTTTATCACAATATTCTAATTTTCTGAGACAGTCCTGTATACTGGTCCATATATTTACCCCCAATTATATACATAAAAATTACTATTAATCTATATATCGACATATCTACATATAACAATAAATCAATATATATTAATATATATATATATTAATATATATATATATATATATATATATATATATATATATATATATATATATATATATATATATATATATATAAATACTGTACGTATAATATAACTCAACATATCTATATACATACCTACATATAACATATCTTATCCATAATATACATCTATATATCTACATATATTAATAAATGTACATATCTACATGTTTATTCGCATCTGTATTTTGAAAAAAAAAGTTTATTTGTATCTATTTTTTAATTGTGATACAGGACTGTCTCAGAAAATTAGAATATTGTGATAAAGTTCTTTATTTTCTGTAATGTAATTAAAAAAAAACAAAAATGTCATACATTCTGGATTCATTACAAATCAACTGAAATATTGCAAGCCTTTTATTATTTTAATATTGCTGATTATGGTTTACAGTTTAAGATTAAGATTCCCAGAATATTCAAATTTTTTGAGATATGATATTTGAGTTTTCTTAAGCTGTAAACCATGATCAGCAATATTAAAATAATAAAAGACTTGCAATATTTCAGTTGATTTGTAATGAATCCAGAATGTATGACATCTTTGCATTAAAGAAAATAAAGGACTTTATCACAATATCCAAATTTTCTGAGACAGTCATGTATGCAATAATAGAAGTAATAATAATGTATAGCATTACAATAATACTACAATATAATAGAGAACAATAGACAGCAATGGTATAACAATATACTTGAATAACTATATAAGAGTAGATACGCTATATATAATATTTCATATATTTACCCCCAATTATATACATAAAAATTACTATTAATCTATATATCGACATATCTACATATAAATATAAATCAATATATATTAATAGAGATATAGATATATGAATATATAAATACTGTACGTATAATATAACTCAACATATCTATATACATACCTACATATAACATATCTTATCCATAATATAAATCTATATCTACATATATTAATAAATGTACATATCTACATGTTTATTCGCATCCGTATTTTGAAAAAAAGAGAATGTTTCTTTGTATCTATTTCTAAATTGTGATATGTTTTGACTTTGTTTTATCTCCATGCTCAGGCTGTTTTCCAGTTTCTCTCCAAAGGTCGACGTACAGAATCTCTTCAGTGTTGTTATCTGCTCACATAACCTTTGTTTTGCCTCTCCACTCACTTACTTGGCCCCGCCCCCACATGTAACATTCATTAGTCGCCCCAATCTCCCTCATACAATTTTAATTCATAATAGGGACAGAAGTAGGCCATTTTATAAACATGTCACATCTGCTCCCATCAGAGCTGCGCCTCTTTTTCAGCGTCACTGCTACAGACGGGAGGTACTGTAGGTTTCAGAGGAGCAGAAGGCTGAAGACACCCCTGAAACAGGCCGAGCTCCTGTAAATGACGACACAGGTACGACAGGACGCTGTAGAACAGACCCGGCTGATTTTTTACCCCAGGCCTATTTGTGGAGTCAGACATCTGCTTATTACTGAAGGATTCCAGCGTGAATGCAGTTCTGTACATAAAAATTACAGGAATGGGAAGAAGAGAATAAATCTTGCAAAAGAGATTCAGAAGACGAAGACCCAATGTGTTCCTGCGAGACGTTACAGCATCACAGCAAGCACAAATGAAGGGAATTAGACCTATAGGTGTTGGTATGATGATGAATGTTTGGTTGTTTTTGTTCATAAAATGCATAAGAGCCAAATGACGCTTCATTTCCTGAAGTAAACATATTTGCCGTATTTTTCGGACTATAAGTCAGGTTTTTTTTTTTCATAGTTTGGCTGGTCGTGCGAATTATACTCTGGAGCGATTTATGTGTGAAATTATTAACACATTATTACCGGTATATCAGTTATTTTCAACGATTATATTTATATTTTATATTATATATTATATTTTATATATATTTATATTTCCGCAACTGACGATGAGTCTGACGTAAGCGACGTAGAAGAGGAAGCGCTGCATCTTCTACCTCCGGAGTTAGTGGAGTTATTGAAAAATGACACCGTGGTTGAAGATTTCATTGGATTTTAGTTATTTGGAGACACGGATGGTTTGGTAAACTTCTTAGCATGTTATTTATGCTATAGTTATCTGAATAACTCTTAATATGTTATGTTAACATACCAGGCACGTTCTCAGTTGTGTCATGTAACGTAAGCAAACCATACAATTATTCAGCCTATTCTAGTTTTATTTTAAATTGCCTTTTAAGATGACATGTCTGTTCTTGGTGTTGAATTTTCCAACCAAAATGCGACCTATATATGTTTTTTCCTTCTTTATAATGCATTTTATGGCTGCGACTTGTACTCAGGAGCGACTTATAGTCCGGAAAATACGGTAATTGTTTTGGCATTTGTTAGCAATTGTAATTATTTGAGTGACTCGATTTGAGAGTATTTGCAGAATAGAGGGAATGTGCATGACGTCACAGATGCAACTTCACAGCAGGTTACGCCCACTGAGTGTCAGAAAGACTGAGTGGCAGAAAGACTGAGTGTCAGCGTAAACTTTCAGTTTGAGCAACTGTAAAACATCTAAAATGGGAAAGAGCTGTTGTGCGATCGACTGTTCTCATAGATTTAGCAAGAAATTGGAGTTATCGTTTTACAGACTGAGGAAAAATACGCTTAAGAGAGACAAATGGATCGCTGCAATTCACAGAAACAACTGGATTCCAGACACCGAAACGTGGATTTGTGGTTCCCATTTTGTATCAGGTAATGTTGGATTTTTGGGTAGCTAACGTTAAACGGTCAAATCATAAAGTTCGGTGTCCTCATCACTTTAATTTCTACAACAAATCCTGCTTTGAAGTCGGACCAAGCGTCAAGACTTTTGTAAGCCTTCAAGCTTTGCTTCGTGTATTTCCCCGGCGTAGAAATTAAGTTCATATAAATATCAGGAAACTGGATTTGTGGCCAAATATTAATGTCCATGGACCACTGGTTCTTGGTAACTGTACCAAATATTAATGTCCATGGACCACTGGTTCTTGGTAACTGTACCAAATATTAATGTCCATGGACCACTGGTTCTTGGTAACTGTACCAAATATTAATGTCCATGGACCACTGGTTCTTCAGGTAACTGTACCAAATATTAAAGTCCATGGACCACTGGTTCTTGGGGTAACTGTACCAAATATTAATGTCCATGGACCACTGGTTCTTGGTAACTGTACCAAATATTAATGTCCATTGTCCACTGGTTCTTGGTAACTGTACCAAATATTAATGTCCATGGACCACTGGTTCTTGGGGTAACTGTGCAGGTCACTGTCAAGTCCAACTGACGCTAATTTAAGCTGATAATCAGCTGTTATCCCGTCTTTTCCACAGAAAGTGACTTCAATGCAAACCCTCTATGCAGACGAATGAAAACTGCTTTAGTAAACAGAAGACAGATGAAACGCCTGTTTTAACTTAGGATTTCAAACCGTCTCCGAGAACATTGAGCTATCTAAAGTGAAACAAAGAGGCCAGATGAGCTGCAGACTCTGGGAGTGACTCATGTGTCAGCGAGCCTCCCGGGACGTCCTCCGTGGCTCATCGCTGACCCCGGGGAGGCCGGAGGCCGCTGTCCTCCCAGTGCCCTGCACGGCAGTCTGCTCCCCTCCACTGGAGTCTGTCTGTCCGTCCAACAACCGGCAACCGTGAACATCCACAACAATGGAGGCTCCCCACGTTTGCTTTACAAGCACAAGCAGCGTGTTTATTGTTCAATATATTTGTGTTAAAAATATTCAGCAGTGCATTTCTGTGTTTTTCTCCCTAAAGTTCCCAGAGGAAGAACAAAGCCTGCAGCTACCGAGCCTTGAGACGTCATACAAGTTTTCAAATCCCCATGTCTGACAAGAGTCGGTTGCTCCGCTTCCGCTTTTGCAGCCAGTTATTAATTTGTAACCGTAGCTTAACGCGCTGCAGGGACTTGTGCATGGATATAAGCACCGAGTTTTGAATTGTTAAAAGGAATTGTCAATGTCTTGTGTATTTGTTCCAAACAAACAACTTGTGAAATCAATAATGTAACAGAGTAGCCCAGGCTGCCATTGATTCTGGAGGGAGTGTGGGGGCTGTTTGGGGAGGGGGTCTAGGCGTCTGGCCTCCTACGTGGACACTAAAGTGCATAACGAGCCCATCAGCTAACGGACCAAGAAGACGGTATAGGGTTTCACATCGGCCAGTTCCAGCTGCATCAAATATCCACTTCCAATGAGGAATTATGTAAAGATATAACTGATTTCTGCCCCAATTATGGCGTTTTATCCTCTCCTTCCTCAATTTAGACAGTTTAACCCTTGTGCTGTCTTTGGGTCAAGGAAGGAGGAAGAGAAGAAGGGAGGAAAGAAGGAAGGAAGGAAGAATGAAAAGAAGGAAAGAAAGAAGGGAGGAAGGAAGGAAGGGAGAAGGAAGGGAGAAAAGAAGGAAGGGAGGAAGGAAGGAAGGAAGGAAGGAAGGAAGGAAGGAAGGAAGGAAGGAAGGAAGGAAGGAAGGAAGGAAGGAAGGAAGGAAGGAAGGAAGAAAAGAGGAAGGGAAGAAGGAAGGAAGGAAGGAAGGACGGACGGACGGACGGACGGACGGACGGAAGGAAGGAAGGAAGAAAAGAAGGAAGGAAGGGAGAAAAGAGGAAGGGGAGAAGGAAGGACGGAAGGAAGGAAGAAAAGAAAGAAGGAAGGAAGGAAGGAAGGAAGGAAGGAAGGAAGGAAGGAAGGAAGGAAGGAAGGAAGGAAGGAAGGAAGGAAGGAAGGAAGGGAGAAAAGAGGAAATGAAGGAGAGAGCAGGAGGAAGGAAGGAAGGAAGGAAGGAAGGAAGGAAGGACGGACGGACGGACGGACGGACGGACGGACGGACGGACGGACGGACGGAAGGAAGGAAGGAAGGAAGGGAAGAAGGAAGGGAGAAAAGAGGAAAGGAAGGAGAGAGCAGGAGGAAGGAAGGAAGGAAGGAAGGAAGGAAGGAAGGAAGGAAGGAAGGAAGGAAGGAAGGAAGGAAGGAAGGAAGGAAGGAAGGAAGGACGGACGGACGGAAGGAAGGAAGGAAGGGAAGGAAGGGAGGAAGGAAGGAAAGAAGGAAAGATGGAAGGATGGAAGGAAGGAAGAAAAGAAGGAAGGAAGGGAGAAAAGAGGAAGGAAAGAAGGAAAGATGGAAGGATGGAAGGAAGGAAGAAAAGAAGGAAGGAAGGGAGAAAAGAGGAAGGGAAGAAGGAAGGAGAATTAGGTCATTTTGACCCGAACACAGCACAAGGGTTAAGAACCGACAGACTTTGCATCAAGAGCAAATAGGCCTTTTTTGCTGTGGAATCTCAACTGTACATGAGTGAAGTTACAAAGGATCTGGATCAAGTGGAGGAGCGAAGAGAAGAAAGAAGGAAAAGAGGGGTGGAGGCATGCTCTCAGACAACCTCTGTCGCCTTCACTTATTGTTAGAGGAAGAATATTTATCCCCGCTTCAGTGCCCAACAAGAAAACACTGGAAGTCTTTGGAAAAAAAAAGAGGAGAGGGCTTTCCACTCAAGGAAACAAAGTAAACTCATTTACACATTATGACCCAGCATGCCTCGTTCCTTTAGAGGATGAGACGTTTTAACTCCTGAATGTTTTTTATGATGCAAACCCAGAATCCTAATGACACCAAATCCAAAGCTGTTCCTTTTATATGCCCACATTTAAAGCTGCATTGTCTAAAATTGTGATAAATCTTCCTAACTATGTTTTCAGAAGTGTTGACTCATTTGAAAAACAATCGCTGCTTTTTATTCCCTGAGAATTGTTTACTGTGTTTCCAACATGCTCCGTCGTCATTGTTTCTCCCTTTAATTGTAATTGAGGTGTGAGATGTTCAGTTGACGGCACTTCCTACACTCCCCAAACCCCAGTGAGGTTTGTTTTCTCACTCCTTTCAATTACAAACATTTTCATCAATTTTCCGTCAATCAGCGACGCAGGAGATCTCGCCAAAACAACATTTGTCACTCTTTCAGGGGGAATCTCAATTCTTTCCTCAGATTTAGTCTATTTCATGTGATCGTTGGACTGGTTGGGTACGTGGCTGCCTGCTTACGAAGGCTATTTGACCATCTTAAGGTTATTAGAGGTAAATCGTTGCTCTAACACTTCATTGCAGATCTTGGAGCACATGTTGTGATTCTTGGACCACAGCCACGGCCTGGATTTCCATAACGACCACCGCATCACAATCAATAACACTGAATTAGTTGATGTGGACAGGGAACATTTAAGAGCAGTGTTTAGTTGTTTAATGACAACTCCTCTGAAAAGAAGAGCAGCGAAGACGATATGGGATCATCAGATTGTCTAAAACAAAATAATAAGGATAAGCAAGATATTTTAGATCAGTGGTCTTCCATCGGGGGTCCACGGCCCCCCTGGGGGTCACAGAGGTACTGCAGGGGGTCCTCCAACTTAAAAAGAAATAAAGGCAATTTTAACCAAAATAATTTGTGAGTTAAAAAAATAATAATTATATATATATATATATATATATATATATATATATATATATATATATATATATATATATATATATATATATATATATATATATATATATATGATTGAGAAAACTCCATTAACAGGCGATAATAATCTACTTTTGTCAATAACTATTTAGTCTACAGCTAGGGCTGGGCGATTTTGGACAAAAATAAAATCCCGATTTTTTTCTCTGAAAACCCGATTTCCGATTTCAAATTTCGATTTTTTTGGGTAAAACTACAAAAGACAATGGAATAAATTTAAAGAAAAATAGCAAACCAATTTCCCTATTGGGAATGAAGTGCAGTTGAAAGATACTGTAAATCCTCCTTGAGTTTAGAAAAGTGACAACATTTACAATTTTCTTGACCAAACAAAGACGACTAGACGAGCTCTGTCTGTAATGCAGCCAGCTGCAAAAAAGGAAAATCGATTTTTCGATATTCCTTTTTTTTTTAACATCGTCTTGATTAATAAATCCGATTTAGATTTAAAATCGATTAATCGCACAGCCCTATCTACAACTCTACATAAATGATTCGCATGACGTGAGTCATGCGACTAATGTCAACTTTAGAGCGGAAAAAACGAGCTAGCTAGCTTTTTAAGAGAAGAAATTTTGTGGCAAAATTGACTTGGCTATTTCTTATTTAACGCTAGTTAGACCTGATGGATAAATTAGTGACAATAATGAAGCCTAAACTCGAGATTGTAACGTTCCAGCTAGTTAGCGTTACTCCTTCCACGTCTGACGAGGCCAAAGTTTCATCAACCATAAACACATGCAGGCTAATAACTAGTGATGCACCGATTGTTCGGTAACCGAAATTGTTCGGCCGAAAATGGCAAAAAAACCACTTTTGGTGTTCGGTGGAATAAGTGGGGAAAAAAACCGAACAATTAATAACGGCGTTGTAAAATAAGGAAATAGACTGGCCGCTCCGTCCCGTAACGTTGCGCACCACAAACATAAATCGTTGGCCAACCAAAAACTAACCCCATAAGAATTTTACCTAACATTCACCAGGAGGTGGAACTAAAACAACATAATGCTGGGAAATTAAACATTTTCAATTTTTTTATGTTCAATAAATATTTTCTACCTTGTAATTTTGTAAAAGATTTTTTTCTTTGAAAAGCATGCCTAAATCAAATGTATTTGCAATGGTGAAAGAATTGGCAAAATAAATGAAAACTGCTGAAGAACCATGTTCGGTATTGTTCGGTATTCGGCCAAGTGTTTATTATTATTTTCGGTTTCGGTTTCGGCCACAAATTTTCATTTTGGTGCAACACTACTAATAACCCAGTCAGGAATTGGTTAATAAAGGTGATATAAGCAGTATAAAACACATTAAAAAGTTATTAGAAGCCAGGCTTAAAACTTGACACATTAAAAAAAGAAAGGGAAAAAATAAGAATTACAAGCGGGGGTCCCTGCTCGGTTTTTCTCTCATCCAAGGGTCTCTGGGCTAATAAAGTTTGAAGACCCCTGTTTTAGATTATTTGAGCACGGATGAAAACAGACTGTTGGTGTTTACATACAGTCATCTGCTATTTACAGGCAGTTTAGATAAACGTCATGTGCAGTCCATCACAAAGCGTCATGGTCCTGTGCACTGCTCTCACGCCGTCTTGTCAAACACCATAGTAGATGTCAGGTTCACTTCAGGGAGATGTGCGTGAATCTGTGCATGAATGGCCAGTCCTGCCTGTCTCCTTTAAGGGAAACGGCATCACTGACGCAGCACATTTCTCAGACACATTAGCGGCGGAGAATATTCAGGAGCCGGTTACCTGGGGGGAAAGGAAATGCATTTTCATGAGCCGGCCCACTTCCTGCACACCTTACAGCAGGAGAGGATGTCGCAGGACAACCTGTTGGAGACGCTGGCACCATGCCGACAACAGATTTCTCCTCCAAACTAGAACAATCAAATCCCTCAGCTACCCTCACTTTTGTACCCCGTTTAGCGACGAGCGGGGAGGTGGATGCAAGACGAGGAGCTGCCTGATTGTGTCTCGTTTCTGCCAGTTGACAAACTCCATGAAACCTCCCTCTCGCTGTGGAGAACATGTTCTCCTCCCACCGTCAGCTTGGCCAGGTTCACACCAGTGTTGTTATCATCAACGAAGACGATGACGAAATTATTTCATTGACGCACTTTATTTTCATGAATAAAAACGAGACGGTGACGAGCTTAACATGGAGTTTTCTTTGACGAGATCATGAACATCTTAGTGGGTCAGACACTGAAAATGCACGACATTTCTGCCCGCCTTTGACATGTCTGACATGTCTCAAAAAATATCAGCAATAGTGCTGCAACCTATCCTTATTTGGAAACGACAAGATGATATGGACATATTTTCAAAATAATCAAGCAGAAAGAAAAACAGAATGCATCGTAGAGGGAGACGGCGATAAATGTGGCCACAAACTACTTGGAAAGATTAGCACCAACATCAAGCGGCTCCTGAAGACTCACCACGCTAATACTTTTTCGAAGGTAAGTTACACCAAGTCCTGTTAACATATCATATACATAAAATGTTACTCGACAATTGGCTTGTGATCAATTTCATACGATAAATTGCTGACTTCAGTCTAAAATTAGCTTGGCCGCGCTGCTAACCCAGGCTAACGTTAGCTTAGTTGTGCTGACATCAATTTAGTAGCCTGTGTGTGTGTTACTGGTAGTCTGCGTGTGTGTGTGTGTGTGTGTGTGTGTGTGTGTGTGTGTGTGTGTGTGTGTGTGTGTGTGTGTGTGTGTGTGTGTGTGTGTGTTACTGGTAACCTGTGTGTGTTACTGGTAGCCTGTGTGTGTGTTACTGGTAGCCTGTGTGTGTTACTGGTAGCCTGTGTGTGTTACTGGTAGCCTGTGTGTGTTACTGGTAGCCTGTGTGTGTTACTGGTAGCCTGTGTGTAGAACATGACAGGATTTTGGTCGGGCTGCAAGTGTAATAAGTTCATATTGACCCATGTTTGAGTGACTGTCTGAAACGTAGACGAAAATATAGCATTTGAGACGTGTTGCTGTTCCCCACGTGTCTAAATAAACAGCATATTTGGCCTCTATGTAACGTTAGCATTAGCATGTTTAACCATGTTTACATTCAGTGACGGTGTGTCCTCTCTCTGTGTGTTTATGTTCCATCAGCACGTTGCGATATGTTAATCTGGTCGAGTTATATGTGCAGCTTTATCATATATAGAGTCTGCTAGCGTTAGGCTAAAACAGAATAGGCTATAGACTACCTTTATTATTGTAAATATTGGTGAAAATACTTTCTTTTTTTAGCTAAAACTGACTAAAGCCGGACTAAAACCTTTTTGAGTTTTCGTCGACTCAAACTAGACTAAAACATAAAGACTAAAACACATATAGAAATGACTAAAATGTGACTAAAACTAATAAGCATTTTTTCGTCCAAAACACTAAGCCTAAGACTGAAATGGCTTCCAAAAACAACACTGGTTCACACACTCTGGAAGGCCGCTGGGAGACGGAGACAAGAGGTGTGCAACCCAGTCATGTAAATCCTGTCATACAGTTACGCAGAGAGAAAAAAAAAGCAAACACATAAATAAATCAAATCAAACAGCAACACCTTGAATAACGGAGCAAGATTTCATATTTCAAACCAAAGCTGAAGCACATTATGTTTTATCAAATCTTAAAACTTTAAACTTGCTTGAAGATTCAGTTTTCCACAGACGCTGAATTAATATTTCTATCAGGAAAATGTGATTAGCTGCCAAGTCCGTTAGCAAAGAGCTAAGCTGAGTACACTGAAAGCCAGCCAACGTGACCAAATGCGCATCTGTCAGCGACAAACGGCTGATTTTGATGCAAATGCATCAAAGTCTTCAGAATTATGTCGGTTTGATTATGAAAAATGTCAATTAAAATTCAGGAACAGCATTCTCTGAACCTGTGATGTATTCAGCCTCTCAAAATTGACTACAAGTCACCCATTAATATTCTTCCAGCACATGTTTTTTGTGCTGAAAAAGAAAAGAGTCTATTTGGAAAAGCAAGTGAGTTGGAAACAAAAATTAATAGGGAGAAAGTGACCACACATACAATGAATTTAAATGACCTTCCCTCGCCTTCTTCGCTGAGACACAAGCTCTTACACACACTAGGTGGGTGTGATGGCCAAGAAAATGGATCCATTCAGCTGCAAAACAATATATGCATAAGAAACTAAGAATATACGCAAGCAAGAGTGTGGCGGGAAAATTAATTAGATTAAGACTTCATTATACAATCACAGCTCCAAAATACTCAATCTATAGATATTTACATACGGATGCATTACAAGCGCACTATCTGTGCTTCATCATTTATTCTTAGTGTAGTGTCATTTTCGAAACATCGGTATTGGCCAAAAACGGGACATACCTAGTTATTAATGTTTTTAATATATATTAATAATTAAATCGTTTTATAATTGTATTTAACAACTGTATTTAACAATAGGCTATAGACAGTTGGTGTGTGTTTATAAGATATTGCTTTTGGGCGGCGCCGGCGGTTGGGAGTGACGTTTGTGCTGGAGGGGAAAGAAGCGCGGCTAACAGAGAGCTAACAACAGCTAGCCTGCGCTCAGATAACAATGTCTGAAGTGTGGAAACACTATAAACTTGAAAGCGAAGGCAGCCCAACAGCCAAATGCAATGTTTGCCAGGCGGACATTTCACCTGGAGGAACGAACAGGTCTTCGTTCAATACGACAAACTTTATTGGACACCTGAAGACCTAGCATGAAAAGACATAGTGAGTACGTCGCTGCAACCAAGGCTGCAGCACTGAGACAGCCGACAATCAAAGAAAGTTTTAAAAAGAAAAGAAAAGCTGTGGGAGAAAAGTGACTGTAGTGTTATGTAAATGATCGGGAAAAAGTATCGGGAGCCAAAAAAAGTGATCGGATCGGGAAAAATCGGGATCGGCAGATATTCAAACTAGGGATGGGCGGTATGGACTAAAAAATGTATCACGATAATTTCTGGCATTTATCCCGATAACGATAAAAATGATGGTAAAAAAAATACCAATTAAACTCCACCTTTTTAACTATAAATGTATCACCACATTCAGTCTTTGGAGCCCCCAAAAACACTGCTCTAAAAGATACTAAATGCTACTAAACTACACCAATTAAATTGAATTAATAAAAACCAATTAAATTAGTAGACCTGTACTGCAAAACTGTAATGACTCAAATGAAACAAGTTTGAAATGTAAGAACAGATTCAACATTTATTCAAACTGTATGGCTTAAACAGTGGGATAACAGTGCAAACTGCAAAAGTACCATTGCCCTTCAAGTTTTCTTAGCTTATAAAATCACAAAGTAGAAAAAAGATACAACCTGATAAATAAAGAAACAGGAGAAATAAATAAAAGTTCACTGAAAATAAAACCCTATCAGTGATGACCTATTCTAATATAAATAAAATGTGTAAATTAACCTGTGGTTGGAACATGCCACAAATTATATACTAGATGCAATTTTTTTTCGTAATAGTCAAACGTTATATCAAAATGTAACAACCATTTCCTTCTGTTTTTGCAGACTCTGCATATAATAGATGATGTTTGCTCCTCGTCTCTCTTTTTAAATCCAAATCAGTTCCAGATAACGGAGCTGGAGCCTCGTTTAACAACGAGCTCCTCGCTCTCAGATCCGCCTTCCGTCATGTTTGTTACACAAAAACGTCATCAATGGGAATTTATCCTTTTTACAGTGAATTTACAAATTCTTACCGTGGGGAATTTTTGACGTTATATCATGAATAGGGGTGGGCAAAAATATTGATACGGCAATATATCGCTTGAAGTCTCCCGATACGATATCGATATTCAATGTATGTATCCGATATATTGCCGTATCAATATTTTTGCCCATCCCTAGCTGCACTTTATTTTTGTGATTTCAATTTCAGTGTGGGTGAGACACTGCATTTTATTTTGAGTATTTTGTATCTAAGAATAATGCACACTGCACTTTTCAGTGTGTTTTTTCATGCAAATATGTTGCATATTAAAATGGAAAGTTTGAATTACATTGTTTTGACTCAGTCTGTCCAATTAATTATCACTATCATCTGATGTACATATATACAACTTGGATTTTAAGATGTGTAATGCATTTTTTAATTTTTCTGTGAACTATGTAGAATATTGCGATATATCGGGATATATCGCATAATCGGGATATCGCAATATTGTATCGTATCGTGGCTCAAGTATCGTGATGCGTATCGTATCGTGAGGTCCTTCCCAATACCCACCACTAATCATGAACGGTAAAATATCGCCCATTCCTAATTCAAACTCAAGTGAATCGGATCGGGGGCTAAAAAATCCTGATCGGGACAACCCTGTTTATTCTTCCTTATCTAATTGGGTATGATCCGGTGAGCCACTTCCTTTCATCATGGTGAAACTTCCACATCTTTTTCAGATTGTGAAAGCCTTGTTCCAGGCTGACGCGCTCTTCGGCCCGACCCTGTTTGTTTCCTGCTGTGTGATTCATCGTTACCAAAGTGTGACCCAACGCCAGAACGTCTCCGAGAGTAACGCTGCTAAACACCAGCGGTAATGAGAGCTCCGACTATCAGGGCCAACGGTGCTGTGAGTAGAAATAGAGTCAAACTCAGTTTACAAAAGGAGGGTGCACTTTAAACCTGTTTCCATTAGTCAGGTAGCAACTGGAGCAATTATTATTAGTCCTTACCAAAAGCTTTTATTAAATAGGTTTTCTGCAATGAAAAGGACAAAAAAATATGTCTGGGCTCGACTATAATAGCAGCCTTGCTTTAGAGTTGACATTTCCTTATTCTGCAACAATTCTGATCTAAACACGTCTACATTTTATTGGATTAGTGGGGAGCTCCTTCTTCTGGACATACGACGAGAACTGAATGAAGCCCGAGACCCAGTACTCCCTGAAATAAAAACGGTCCAAATCATCCCCCCTGTAAAACTGCCATCCCCCCTTTCCATCCCTTATGTCATTTTATCAATGAATGTGGTTTTACTGCTATTTCAACATTTAGAGTCATCACCAGAAAAATAACACCAGAAAAATAACTTATTTGACCATTTTCACCTGTTTCAAGTAAATTTTCACTTGAAATAAGTAGAAGAATCTGCCAGTGGGACAAGATTTATCTTCTTATTACAAGCAAAAAAATCTTGTTCCACTGGCAGATTTTTCTACTTATTTCAAGTGAAAATCTACTTGAAACAGGTGAAAATTGTTGTTTTTTCCAGTGATGAGTCTTGTTTTATATATTAAATTTTCACTTGAAATAAGTAGGAAAATCTGCCAGTGGGTCAAGATTTATCTTCTTACAAGCAAAAAAACTTGTTTTGAGTCTTGTTTTAAGTGTAATGAGATTTTTTTACTAAAATGAGACATTTTAACTAGAAATAAGACAAATATTCTTGTTAAGATTGTGAGTTTTTGCAGTGATCCATTTTACTTATCCTGTGAAGGACAGAGTCATATTGATAAGTTCAGAAAAGTGTTTTTAATTGTTGTGTTTAGATGTATTTGATGTAAGCCCAGTGGATATTTAAAGCTTACAGAAGGCTGCATTTAACTGCTGCTATGTCATTCCTGCAGTATTTCTGCAGCTGTTTTGGTCACTGCTATTATTTGTAATATATTATATTATTTGTAATCAGCACAAATTATCTGTCCCCATATGATATAATACACCATCCCCCCTGATTTTTTTTTTTTTTACAACTCGAGTACTGCCGAGCCCCGTTCCTATCCCGTGGACTCCGTTTAACCGGCGGTGGAGACGTACGGCGTCTCCTCCCTGTCAATCTGTCACCCGGCCTAGTGTCCTGACCCATGTTAACATGCAAGTCCCCATCCAGCGCGCATTAGCATGCAGGCCCAGCCGCCGCTAGGTGGGCCCGAGCAGAGCCCAAGGCAGGTGGCAGATAGTCAATGTGCACACTCCTAAATCATTCATGTTGCTGGTTTTAGGGGCTGATCTGTGTCTGTGTGTCCGCCAGTGCAAAATCGACTTTATGCTGATGTTAATATAAGAATGGAACAAGTCACAAGGAGCATGAAATAATATCCCATAGCCTTAGAAAAGTATCTGCAAGCATGTATAATCCATTCTTCATATTTGTTATTTCCACATGGAGCGTGACAAATACGTAGAAGAGAAATGTGGGAATGGGAAAAGAAAGGATGAAGTCAGGTGTGGAATGGGAGGGAGTGGGTGTTGATGGGATTGGAAAGATGAGAGGAAGGTGAAACTGACATTCTTGAGAAGGGGCACGCCATGCGGGTTTTGTTAATGAATTAGTATGCATGGCCGGTACCGCACAATGACCTCGAGCAAGGAGCCGGCGTGCCATAGACACTCGGCTGAAACTAACACTAACAGCACAAATTATTACCTTTTCATTATGGAAATTAGCCCCTTCCTCCTCATTCATCCCCACTCCGTCTCTGCCTCGCTTCTCTCGCTTCTCTCACCTGCTCGCTCTCTATTCCTCACATCTCCCCACTTGTTCTGCTATATTGGAGGAAGAATGGTGTTGACTCTGAAAAGCAATTACCTGTCATTTACCTGTCTCTGTCTCTCCCCCCTCTGATAATGAATTTCAAGTGAAAGGTGAAATAATTATCTTTTCACTCAACAAATCAAAGCTGTGGGCGGGGGATAGCTGCTGTCACAATATGTGGCGTGCCATATGGCATTAAAGGACTCGCTGTAACGCGGGCGCCCACGTCGCACGGGTCCGCGCCGCATTTGCATGAACACTCAGGTCTGAGTCAGGATCGTGACAGCGGGTCATTTGTCGTGTGCCATCTGATTGCTTCTATGATCTCAAAGTTCAGATAAAACTCATCCGGAGGGAGATATTTATTCCCCAGGTGACGAACGCACCACCCGTTTCTCACCGAGAAAGCAATATATCCATTCCTATCTGCAAAAGTTGATCAACTTAACCACTGCACAGTCACAGTTTCCAGTAACAACCGTTTATATTTGTACAAAACACTGAAAATGAGGTATTTATTGAGGAAATCGGAGCGGCCTAGCAAACCAGCAGAAGAGATACACGTCTGCTGTACGGCGTAGCATTTTAATGTGCTCAGATGATATTTGTAATGGACTAAATATGGTACAAGTGCGATAAAGCCACAACTTGAGTAGAGATGCACCGATCGATCAGCAACCAATCGGTATCCGCCCCTATCGGTTTTGATCAGCGTTCCCTAGGGGTGTAACAATATATCGTGCCACGAAATTTTGCACGAAACGTGTCGTGGAGGTGACAAACTGTATTGCGATATTGAGTTATTAATATTAATCCCATTGTGTTGACTAGTAACGCGCATCCGAGGAAGGGAATCTGACCGCGGCTCGACCCGCGGACCAAAATCTTCCTCCGCTCAGAAGAAACTAGTACCGTTTTGCGTCCCGTTTTGAGTTCTGAACCTTTACTTATGTAAGGCTGGTGTAGAGTTAAGCCGTACCTTATTAAATTAAACCTTTTTGGGGTCGTGAGTAGGATAAACACGGGGAAACTTCTGCTGAGTTCCAGTGTACTTTAATGTCCCTCAACAGTGTAGGATTTTAGAACATCAACACAGCACCTAGTGCCGTACTGTGGCGTATCACTCCGCCCAATCTAAAACAGACTAATCACTACAGATAAACTGACTAGTGTCATTATAGTCCCTGATTTACATCACAATATAAAGAATAGATTTAGAAAGTAATGAACCCTG
The DNA here is from genome assembly GCF_033807715.1 of Cololabis saira. Lineage (NCBI taxonomy): Eukaryota > Metazoa > Chordata > Actinopteri > Beloniformes > Belonidae > Cololabis > Cololabis saira. Next base: position 41,674,193 of record NC_084600.1, read on the forward strand.
AATTACCAAAATAACCTTCTTAACAAAAATAAATCTCCTCTTACACTTATAAGGTGAGCACGAATCAATCTTTTTTATGATGTAAAATTGTATGTATTTATTTACTTTTATTTATTTATTTAATTTTAGTTGTTAAATTTCTGGAAAAGAAAAAAGTCAAATCATACATGAGAGAAACTATTCCGTTTGTGTCTAAATATTTGTACTTGTATGAAACTGAAGATCATAATGCAAACCTGACATTTACTTTTAGTTCAGTTTGTGGAAAATGGTTGGCCTGGCTTTCTCTTTAAAACTTAAACAGTTATAAAGCATTACAAACTGTAACAATAGAGCAAACACACAGCATTGTTTTGTATTTTGTGTCTTTCAAATAAAAGACAATTTTTTCCAGTCATATGTTCCTCATGCAAGGTTGTTAAAAAAAATACTGTTGTATCGTTATCGTGACCTCAATATCGTGTATCGTATCGTATCGTGAGATTAGTGTATCGTTACACCCCTAGCGTTCTCAAAATAATAGTTCAAATCAGGCCGATACGATCACGTTTACAACAACAAACCGCCACCTGCGTTGCGTTCCCACATCTCAGACCCAGGTCTCTTAAGGGGGCATGAAAACGTCGTAGATATGGGAGTTTTACAATGTCCGAATAGGATAACAAATTTGCAGTTTGCAAGCTGTGTGCAAAGGAGATACCCTGAGGAGGAATGTTATAAAAGAATTTCAACACAACGAAGCTGATAAGACATTTGAAAAGTTTCTCAAGTCAAGGACTATATAAAGAACAGGAGTTGCAGCAACGCCGCTAACTCACCTGTAACAGACACCTAACCGACAGCAGCAACAGCAGGAAAAATAAAGAACTACATCGTCAGGTAATGGATTCATAAGCCTTGATCATCAGCCGTTTGTTGTTGTAGCAGACATCGTTTAGCTGCGTCGTTTGCTGCTCGGATCCATGGTACGCACTGCTGAGTCATAATTACTGTATTTTCCGCACTATAAGGCATTATAAGGCGCACCTTCAATGAATGACGTATTTAAAAACTTTTTTCCATTTATAAGGCGCACTAAATATCTGGTAAAATACCGTACTATAGTGGCTGGGGTTGAGTTACGTATCTATATGATGGATCTGCTACAGGAAATGCTACAAAATCCTACAGCAAATGCAAAAAAAAAACAAGAAGAAAAGTACCGTATGTCAAACTTTATTAACAAAATAAAAACCAGCTTTGCTCCATCTCGTCAAAGTCTCCATTATGTGAGTCAGCGTCGCTGCTGTTGTCTTGAACGTCTGTGACGATTCCTGACGTTTTTAGCGCCGTTACTTCGGCGACACCAACTACATTACCCACAATCCCCCTGACTACAGTAACAGAAATTACTATAATTACTATTATATATATATTATATATATATTATTATATACTATTATTACTATAATGATAAGGCGCACTGCATTATAAGGCGCACTGCCGGTTTTTGAGAAAATTAAAGGCTTTTAGGTGCGCCTTATAGTGCGGAAAATACGGTATTTCACTGATGAAATCCCGTTGCAGTTATACCAAACTATTAACAGTCACATCCAAACCCTCATGCAGGACGACAGTCGTTTCAGTCGCTTCACGAGTCATTTAGAGTTCTAGTGTGAAGAGTTTTGCTTCACTCACAAGAGTTTCCTCACACGTGGTGGATGCTATCGCTAAAGCTTTAGCAAACCTTAATAATTCATCATTCATTTTTTTTTTTTTTAAGATTTATTACCTTTTCCCTCAGGAAAACTAAGATTTATTGTTTACAACTTGTATCAACTCTAAGAGAGCGATATGTCTGCTGTTGTCTGTGTTGGTGCACATGTTGTGTTGTACGCATTTATTACCACAGGAAAGCTTAAGTTAATAAGCTACATGAGTCTAAATTGTCTCTAAGAGTCTCTACAGTGGGAAATATTGCACATTATTCAGCCTGCAATAAAACAGTGGTTAATTCACGATACTTTCTCATCTCCTAATTTTTATACCTAATAATACAATGTCAGTGTTGTGTACGTGAGACAACAATATTGAAAAATTTATGGATTTCGCGCTGATCGGCAATATATCGGGATCGGCAGATACTGATTTTGGTGATCGGTGATCGGCCCTGAAAATCCTGATTGGTGCATCTCTAAACTTGAGACACGCCGTTGCCCAACTCGGACATCTTTTTCACAATCACTGCTGATGGGAAGCGTTTACACGGCTTTATACCTGGTTCGCTGGGATTCAGCTCAAATGTACAAAATAAAATAAAAAATAAAAATAAATACTATGTGAAACTAAGAAAAATGGATTTCCACACCAACTATTTCCATGTTTTCTTCCAGTGTTTGTGGTTCGACCGCGGCTCTCTTAATAACATCATGTCATCACAGCAGCCTCTTCCACGGCGGTTTCCCGCCGTCCAAACGAGGAGAAGGCAAAAGAAAAATATGTGGGCACTCAAATAAAAGTCTGGAAAAGCCTCCACTTGGTATGTCACTGCTCAAAAAGCAGGAGTATTTTTATTGGCTTGATGGGAGCGAATGATTGTCAGTCTGAATACGAACTAGTGGGTTTTTTTTTCCTGTGAACACAAAATAATTGGAAATGACAGGAAGCTTCAAATTCTTCGGACTGAAATGTAAATGTTTTCAAAAGAGGCACAGTATGATTCCCACCGTCCGCCTCTTTTTGTGTGGGAAAAAAAGATCTTAATATTGTATTTAATTGTCAACAGCAGCGGTACTCTCTCCTGATAAGATCATTAAGAAAAAAACAAAAAAATTCACATATTATAACTTATTCAAAACTATGGAAAGGAATAAATGAAATGGTGATATGGACTGTTACTGTAACAGCCACAAGTGCCCCCCCCCGGTATTTGCAGCACTCTTGAATGGCACCTTAGTGGAAAATTAGTGCCATTTATCTTGAGAGGCTTAACTTATAATCCAAAAGATTCAAGCGATTTGTCGGATTTGCATCAAAAAGGTAGCAGTGGAAGGAACTAATACTATTAATACATAAAAAAACCCTCTTTAAATCCATACCCACCTCAGCAGATATGACCGTTTGAAAGGAAAAGCGCAGCTTTAAACGTTTCCGGCGTGAACAGATCTGTCATGGAGAGATTTTACTGAAGCGTGAGGAAGCACAGAAATTTACTTTTACTAATATGTAACTTATTTCTTTCGGCCAAATGTTATTTCCACCTTGGTGGTTTATGAATACAATATATGTATGAATAGATTTGAACTTCAGTGGCCTGACAGAGATCAGATTTAGACACTAAATAATGATACTGTGATTATGAGATCCGTGTTTTCCCTTCATGTTAACAAACATACTTGTAAAAGCAAAGACTCTACGATCTTATGGTGACAGGCTGTAAAGAGGCATAAACACCTTCTACTGCAGGGGTCGGCAACCCGCGGCTCTTTAGCGCCGCCCTAGTGGGTCCTGGAGCTTTTTCAAAAATTTTTTGACCTTTTTTTTCCTTTTTTTTCTCTTTTTGTTCCTTTTTTTCTTCTTTTTTTCCTTTTTTTCTCTTTTTTTCTTCCTTTTTCCTTTCCTTTTTAATCTCAACATTTTTGACTTTTTTCTCGACATTTCGACTTTTTTCTCGACATTTTGACTTTTTTCTCGACATTTTGACTTTTTTCTCGAAATTTTGACTTTTTTCTCGACATTTCGACTTTTTTCTCAAGATTGTACTTCAACATTAATCTCGACATTTCGACTTTTTTCTCGACATTTCGACTTTTTTCTCAACATTTAAACTTTTTTCTCAAGATTTAAACTTTTTTCTCAAGATTGTACTTCAACATTAATCTCGACATTTTGACTTTTTTCTTGAAATTTTTACTTTTTTCTCAAAATTTTGACTTTTTTCTCGACATTTCGACTTTTTTCTCAACATTTCAACTTTTTTTTCGCCATTTCGCCTTTCGCCATTTGCCTTGATTCTAAGGCTGATACAAGACTTTTAATTTTTTGCGGCTCCAGACATATTTGTTTTTTGGGTTTTTTGATCCAATATGGCTCTTTCAACATTTTGGGTTGCCGACCCCTGGTCTACTGGGACATTATACGGACCCAACAGAGGATGCAAGAGAGATGGGCTTCTCACTACTGTTGTTTTTGGCAGCAATTTTGGCAATTTTAGTTTTAGTCTAGTCTTTCGGGTCGTGTCAAGTTTCAGTCAACTAAAAGTCTGAGCATTTTAGTCAGAATTGTCTATTTTAGTCTAGTTTTAGTCAAAGATTGTATTTATCTAAACCCATTTTACAATTCAAACAAGGTTATCTTATTATTATATTATTGTTATCTTATAGACTCAAGATTACATTCATTCCAGATACAGAAGACTCTAATTGAGTTTACAACATATTTATTTTTCCGCATTCCTCCTCGTCTTTTTCTTTTTCCACGACACATTGGGTTTTCTTTTCCACGTCGATGTAGGAAAGTGGATCCAAAGATGGTTCTTCTTCTTCTCCAGCCCCAGAGCAGATCCCCACGTTTCTCTATGTAACTTTGTTTTTAATTGTCGTTAACTAGATCTCTGCGTTAACGGCATCAGCCTCTAACTCTGCAGCTGCATCTTCTGGATCTGATTCCTGCTGCAGCGACTGGGATTGAGGACTAATGTCACCCAGCAGAACTAAACCAGAGAAACTACTGAAAACATGGACATTAAACCAGAGAAACTACTGAAAACATGGACATTAAACCAGAGAAACTACTGAAAACATGGACATTAAACCAGAGAAACTACTGAAAACATGGACATTAAACCAGAGAAACTACTGAAAACATGGACATTAAACCAGAGAAACTACTGAAAACATGGACATTAAACCAGAGAAACTACTGAAAACATGGACATTAAACCAGAGAAACTACTGAAAACATGGACATTAAACCAGATAAACTACTGAAAACATGGACATTAAACCAGAGAAACTACTGAAAACATGGACATTAAACCAGAGAAACTACTGAAAACATGGAGAATAAACCAGAGAAACTACTGAAAACATGGACATTAAACCAGAAACTACTGAAAACATGGACATTAAACCAGAGAAACTACTGAAAACATGGACATTAAACCAGAGAAACTACTGAAAACATGGACATTAAACCAGAGAAACTACTGAAAACATGGACATTAAACCAGAAACTACTGAAAACATGGACATTAAACCAGAGAAACTACTGAAAACATGGACATTAAACCAGAGAAACTACTGAAAACATGGACATTAAACCAGAGAAACTACTGAAAACATGGACATTAAACCAGAGAAACTACTGAAAACATGCAGATTAAGAAATTAAAGAATTCTAGTTTTTTATTCCTCTACGATATTGCATTTTATATTTAATTCTCGTTATCGTCACATGACCGGCATTTTCGTTGCGTCTCGTTTTCCTCAGGTGATAAAGGTTCGTTGACGACGATATTTACTCATAATTTTCGTTGACGAAAGCAACTTTACTTCGCACGTAATTGGGATGTTGCAGGGTTTATGAAGAAAAGGGCAGGTGAGCTTGCAGGGATCCCAATTCCCACACAGCTCCTGCTCAGGACCCGTCTGGGCTGCACTGTTGCTCTGCAGCGCTGACCACGAGCTGCCAGGGCCTTCACGGACCTGCCGGGGCATTCAGGGACCTGCTGGGTCCTGCAGGGTTCTGCCGGGTCCAGGGGGCCCTGCGCTCTGCTCCTGCTCCGTCTCCTGTGGAGCTGGAAGCCTCCACATCTGCCTCCACATCTGCCTCCACATCTGCCTCCACATCTGCCTCCCCTCATTACGCCGAGCAGCAGGTCAAACCCACGAGTCCTGCAGGCCTCTCACTTTTCTTTTCTGAGTGCTACAACCACCCCGTCTTATATCCACCACCTACGAGGAGAAGAGTTTAACCCTTTACTCACTAGGGCTGGGGACCGATTCAAATGTCAAGCATCGATTCAATTCCGATTCCTAAGATTCAGAATTGATTATCAAGATTTGATTTGATCCGATTCCGATATCGATTTGGGTTAGTGTTATTAAAACTGTTTTTTCAGCTGTTGCATGAATTATATGACTGTAGTTCTGCAACATATTAATACTAGTATTATATTGAGATTCAACAGCAAGTATTGCAGCTAATGATGCTGTAAGGACCAATCAGCTCCCAGAATGCTGATAGAACTGAAACAGAAACATCGCGGGGCAGAATTACCAAACAGATCCAGGGAGGAAACGGAGACGGATGAAATCGTTTTTAGTTTTTACCACATCCGTTAAATTTTTTACCATTTTCGGTCTATATCGGTTTTTAATTTTTGAGAATTTGGTTTTTAGCCTTTTATGCTAATGTAACCCCAAAACAGTATATAAAGTAATGAAATATAGACAATTTATGCAATTATAACTGAAAACTTTAATGTTTTCATACCTTTAAACATATTTAAAGGGAAAAACACCAGTTATTCTTGTGTCCAACAAAACATTCCTTTTTTGGAGCATAAACAAAAAAATACCAAAAGTTGTAATGATGGAAAAAAAAAAAAAAAAAAATCGATCTTTAAACATACGAATCGATTTTTAGGAATTAATTTGAGAATCGATTTAGAATTGGGAAATCGATTTTTTTTCAACAAAGGCCTAGTTGATAACAGATTTTGGTTTTTAGCATTTTATGCAAATGTACCCCAAGACAGTATATAAAGCAAAGAAATATAGACAATTTATGCAATTATAACTGAAAACTTTAATGTTTTCATACTTTAAACATATTTAAAGGGAAAAACATGGCACCAGTTATTCTTGTGTCCAACAAAACATTCCTTTTTTGGAGCATAAACAAAAAAATACCAAAAGTTGTAATGATCAAAAAAAATCGATCTTTAGACATATGAATCGATATTTAGGAATTAATATGAGAATCGATTTAGAATCGGAAAATCGATTTTTTTCAACACAGGCCTATTACTGACCTAGTATTTGGAAAGTTCGTTTTCCCAGCTTTTGGGAACCATGCAAGTTTTTTCTCCAGCCCAAATGTTTGAGGACACCAAAAAAGTCCCAGTAAAGCCCATCGTCTCCTTCCAACAGCTGTGTGAATTTTCTCTCTCGCTCACACAGTCACAGTCAGAGTTGCGGTCGTTTAAAAAGTACTTTTAAAAACGAGCCCACCAGTGGTGGCATTTCCAACGAAAACAGAACCCAGCTTTTCTCAGGAACTTGATTTAACTCCAGCTCCGAACACATTTAACCTCAAGCCACAGAACAGTTATGAACAAGTATGTAAACATCAGACCACCAGATAAAGTATAAATAGAGATTCCTTGGAAAAGGCCGTCTTTAGCCCGACACACGTGGAAAACACAGTACGGACTGTGTGAGTGGGTTTGAGCGTGTTTGTGTGAACTCTGCCCCCGTGAGCCGGAGGGAAGTCGCAGGCTATACGTTTCACAGCAGGCCGTTGCTCAATGTGAAAATAAAATAGGGAGATGGAGGAGGAGAGGTGGGGGGGCAGATGAGGAGAAGCAGGAGAAGCGCTCGGAAGCATCAGCCGCCTGTTGCTTCTCAGTGTGGGACCGTTGGGGAACAACTTTTAGTGGCTGACCAAGAAGAGGAAAAACAGATAAAGTGCAACAGAACGTGCAGAACGTCAGCCGACGGCACGAGGGACTTTCATGTGCAGCTCCTTTTCTCTCAGAGATAAACCACGATGTAAGAGTCTTTTGCATTTCCACTGAGGTCGTAGGTGCAGGATAGATTAAGCAAATGAAGTCATTTGAAGCTTGTTGCTCCTCAGTAACACACTTTACCAGACGGCTGGAGCTCCTTCACAGGTCAAGCAACCAAACCAGGTACAAGAACACCAATGCTTTTACACCAGCACCTACTCAGCCCAACTCCACTCGCCCTGGTCTAACATGCTGAGTAGATACTTTTCTGTATCTATTCTGCAGAGGTTCTAAGCGGCTGAGTCGGGCTGTGATGTCATCACACCACTGGCCACCGATTGGTCGGGGGGTTGGAGTCAGACGTCTGAGTCAGGATGTGACATCAGAGAAAGAGCGACTCTGATGGAGCTTCTTGTTCATTTTATTCCACCAGCAACGGCAGCAGAAGTCTGTTTCATGATCCAACTCTATTCAATTCATTCAATTTTATTTATATAGCGTCTAATACAACAAAAGTTGTCTCTAGACGCTTTCCAGAGACCCAGAACATAAACCCCCGAGCAATTATTACATAAACAATGGCAGGTAAAAACTCCCCTAGTGGGAGAAAAGCCTTAAGCCAAACAGTGGCAAGGAAAACTCCCCTTTAGGAGGAAGAAACCTTGAGAAGGACCTGGATCATAAGGGGGGACCCTCCTGCTGAAGGCCAGACTGGGGGAGTCGAGGACGTCAGCAGCACAGCAGGCAGGTGGAAGCAGCAACGGGATGACCCGGGGTGGGGACCGCAGGCCAGCACGCAGCTCCCGAAGCTCCGGCCCAATCAGCAAGCCCCAGGTTGGGGTGCAGGGTCGGGGAAAGGTGGAGAAGGGGCAGGGCCAGGGAGAGGAGTCTTGACGGACAAATCTCTCCCCCGCCTGCCCGGGCCGTTACCCTGCCCCTCTCACTCACACGCTACAGGATCCGGTGTTGTGCATTCTCTGAGGCAACCCTGAGGTGCAGATGTTCATAAACCTGGTGCTGAGGAGAGAATTAAAAAAGGGATGTAGACGGTGATAAGGAACGACCAGATCTACCAGGAGCTCTGTCTCATCATAGCTGCTCACGACTCCAGCTGACTTTTCAGCAGCTCCGAAACAAACTAACAAAACAAAAAAAGCGCCGCCGCTTGAAGTTACTTACACTTTTACACATTTTTTAACTTGATATCCAACACAAGCCACAGACCAGCAGTACATCTATCATCTCCTCCAGGTTCTACATCTTTAGTGTTGTTGTCTTCTTCGTTTAGATACACAATCAAATACGTCACAGCAGCTTCTCCAACCTCCTACTTCTGCTCCAGGTGATGGATTGTAGTGGAAAAGTAACCAGGCCGAGTTGAGCCGAGTAGGTGCTAGTGGAAAAGCAACACGAGTCTGTTCATGCAAACACATTTATCCCAGGTTTTATGTGTTAATATTTGCCTCTTCGGGAATAAACTGCTGCGAAACAACATGAAAATAATCTTCACTGCTTTGTTGACACAATCAGGACTCTCCAACAGTTACGACTATTGTTGTTGCAGAACCTGAGATTGAACGGATTGTATTATTAAAGACAGAAAATGTAAACCTGTGAATACTAAACCAATCAGGAAAGTTCAGTTCAAAGGTTCTGATCATCTCTAGTGCACCATAAAGGTTGTGGGTCTGAAACTTCTCCCTGGTACTTTTGTCTCAAGGCCAAGCTTCAAAAACACCAAATGAAAGAGAAATGTAGAAACGAATAGAAGGAAACAGCAAGACGAAGTGTGGGAAAGTACAAGATAATAAAAACAAGGATGTTTATGTGAATGTTTTTTCTGTAAAGTTGTTCCACCAGGTCTCACCTCTACCTGTGTTGACCTACACAGCTTTACATATCCGAGGATCTCCGTATAGCCCTGCACTCACATTCTAGTCTCCGTGAATGTTAGTGTGTCAGTGCAAAAGTGGCTATGATCTACTTACAGCCAAAAGCATGATGCCTCTGTCGATATCCAATCACTGTGAAAAACTGCACTCTCTCCGTTGAAAGTGAACCCAGGGGAGCGTCAGACATTTATCTGTGCTCACCAGAGCTGGCGTGGTCACGGCACGCACACAGGGCCATACTCACCGCGTTTGTTTACACACAATTAATAGAGTCACACGCTTCTGATTCACAATTACACCAAAGAGCGGGTGGGTTTGCTCTGGATGCTCCGGCCGCCTCCAACATCCCCAAAACATGCAGATCAGAGTCAATGCTGAGTCTGAACTGAGGTATTTGTAAAGGCTGAGTTATGGTTCCTCGTCAAAACGATGCTATGCCTACGCCGTAGGGTACGCGTCGACGCAGACCACACGCCGTCACAGACCTGTACCTTGCAAAAACTGTAACTACACATCGAGGCGACGCAGATAAAACGCAGACGAGAGGGCTGTGATTGGTTCGCTTGGAAGCAACGCATTTCCGGTTTCCGGTTTGAAGTCGTGAACTTTCAGCGCTCTTTTCTTCTTGTATGTGTGATTTTTTTTTGTTTTGGTTTTTTGCACAGTAGTTGTCCTTATCTCTTTGATTCACTGTGACCGGAAAAGTCGGATAAACCATTCAGGAAAAGATCGCGAACTAGCGGTCGCGGGGGGAACTGCACTGCGGCGAAATGGCAGTGACGGAGAAGTCCGAAGGGTTCACGACGGCGTCACGGTGACGGCGTCACGGTGACGGCGTCACGGTGACGGCGTCACGGTGACGGCGTCACGGTGACGGCGTCACGGTGACGGCGTCACGGTGACGGCGTAGGCACGGCGTCGATTTGACGCAGAACCATAATTCAGGCTTAAGGCACCATAGTTGTTTGTCTCTCCGTATGCCAGAGCCTATCCCACCTCCACGGGACGATCTCTACTCCCCCCCACATAATAATACAGAGTATGGAAATCCTTTATATGGGTGAAGTTGTGAGAATCATGTAAAAAGAGCCATTGAAATATTTCCAAAACACCAAAAAGATGAACATTCTCATGGTTTGATTTTCAACCAAAACTTGTTTCTTGTAAGGACATTAAGGAAGTCAACGTCAACAAGTTTTTGCTTGACATATTTGTAATAAGGAAATAATGAGCGGACACGAAATGAGGAACATAATTCTGAATCAACACGATGTCATGTACTGAAACAGTGAGCAAACGGCAACAAGACGGTTCACATCTGGTACTGCATCAGCGCGTGATCGGTGCGGTCCAATCACAAGTGGACAGGTGCGTTCACACCTGGTATTGACGTGCGTGTCCCTGAATGCATCTCCGCTTGGGATTAGAGGGCTGCATTGGGATTGGGTCCCACCGGTCCGCTCGCGGGACCCAACGCAAACTCTCGCGGGAGCGGGCGGCTAAAAAAACACTGCAGGATCGGGATGTAGCCTAGCGACAAGATGGAAATCAATTACGTGGAAAAGAACCTCAAACAGGTTATTTACAAAACAAAGACGAAGCAAGGCAAGTCAGATACTTGGAGAAACTGCGTTTAGTGTCTGTGGCGCATCTTGGAAGAGAGACGAGGGATTGGGACCGCAGTCGGTCAGCAACCTTATATAATGGCCAAGAGATTCAGTTGTTAAATTAATTTGTTTCATTCGTTAACTTTGTTTATTTTATGTTATTTATTAGTTTTATTTGAGCCACTAACAGCTACTCTCGTTGCTATAACCTCAATCACATAATTGATGCTGCACAAAAGGCGAAAAAGCTTGTGTGATGACAATGATGGATTTACATCTAACTTTCAGTCAGGTGGCCTATGAACTGTCAATCATCCATCAAGCTCCACAATTATCATGTTAACATTAAATCAGATAGATTTGTCTGGGACAACATTTCTCTTGCAGGACGGGAGAAGACACTAAATCAATGCATCTCTACTATTGTGCATGAATTCTCAGAGTTTTGCGGATGCGGGTGGGAGTGGATGTAAACACTGCGGGAGCGGGCGGTAATTGTCAGAAATTCAGCGGGAGCGGGATGAAGAAAAGAGTCCCGTGCAGGGCTCTACCTGGGAGTAGGTGTTTTACTCAGTTCAGCTCAAAAACACTTTACAATTATCTACAATTAGACAATTGAACGATGGTTTTTGCAACAGATGCAGTTTGACGTGAATAAAAAGAGCATGCCATTGCACGTCTGCCGACTACGGACAGACAAACTGACGCTTTTCAACCGTCTGCAGTTAACATTCTGAAAAAGCCTCAAAATGTGTCACAACAGACCGTTTCTTCATCAACTGAAATACTGTAGATGGAATGGGTGATATTTTACCGTTCACGATAAACCGTCAAAAGAATTCCCCACGGTAAGAATTTGTATCTCACGATAAAAACAATAAATTCCCGTTGATGACGTTTTTGTGTAAAGATGATTTATGGAAGGAAGGAAGGAAGGAAGGAAGGAAGGAAGGAAGGAAGGAAGGAAGGAAGGAAGGAAGGAAGGAAGGAAGGAAGAAAGGAAGGAAGGAAGGAAGGAAGGAAGGAAGGAAGGAAGGAAGGAAGGAAGAAAAGATGGAAGGAAGGAAGGAAGGAAGGAAGGAAGGAAGGAAGGAAGGAAGGAAGGAAGGAAGGAAGGAAGGAAGGAAGGAAGAAAAGATGGAAGGAAGGAAGGAAGGAAGGAAGAAAAGATGGAAGGAAGGAAGGAAGGAAGGAAGGAAGGAAGGAAGGAAGGAAGGAAGGAAGGAAGGAAGGAAGGAAGGAAGGAAGGAAGGGAGAAAAGATGGAAGGAAGGAAGGAAGGAAGGAAGGAAGGAAGGAAGGAAGGGAGAAAAGATGGAAGGAAGGAAGGAAGGAAAGATGGAAGGAAGGAAGGAAGGAAGGAAGGAAAAAGGGAAGGAAGGAAGGAAGGAAGGAAGGAAGGAAGGAAAAATGGAAGGAAGGAAGGAAGGAAGGAAGGAAGGAAGGAAAAATGGAAGGAAGGAAGGAAGGAAGGAAGGAAGGAAGGAAGGAAGGAAGGAAGGAAGGAAGGAAGGAAGGAAGGGAGAAAAGATGGAAGGAAGGAAGGAAGGAAGGAAGGAAGGAAGGAAGGAAGGAAGGAAGGAAGGGAGAAAAGATGGAAGGAAGGAAGGAAGGAAAGATGGAAGGAAGGAAGGAAGGAAGGAAGGAAAAAGGGAAGGAAGGAAGGAAGGAAGGAAGGAAAAATGGAAGGAAGGAAGGAAGGAAGGAAGGAAGGAAAAATGGAAGGAAGGAAGGAAGAAATGAGCCAGAAAGAAAGAAAGAAAGAAAGAAAGAAAGAAAGAAAGAAAGAAAGAAAGAAAGAAAGAAAGAAAGAAAAGAAAGAAAGAAAGAAAGAAAGAAAGAAAGAAGTTTTGCAGTACAGGTGTACTAATTTAATTGTTTTTTATTAATTCAATTTAATTGGTGTAGTTTAGTTAGTTTAGTTTTTTTTATCGTCATTTTTATCGTTATCGGGATAAATGCCAGAAATGATTGTGATACATTTTTTAGTCCATACCGCCCATCCCTACTGTACATCCAGGGCTTCTGCACGCTCTGCATTCACTGCTCGTTCTGATTCTCCACCTGCAGTTTCACCGTGTTACGTAACAACCCCAGCATTAATAAGCAGAAATACGTGCCACTCAGCTTTAAAAAGCGACGACGAGGCCCATTAAAAGGCGGCTGGTGGGATTAGCAGAGCCAATCCGGTGCCGTGCTAACAGCTGCTTAGTTTAGCCCGGCTGCAGAAATGAACACGGACGGTAAGCAGCAGCTCTTCTGGCAGTGATGATTCATGGAAATGTGGCCGCTGCTTTCTCTAAAAGGCCTTTTGTAACACCTCCACTTGTGATTGGATTGCCAGAACGCAGCAGGTCTGAGCAGCCCCGGCAAATGAAAAGTAAAGTGAGACAAATATCAAACAGATTTTAACTCACTCATCACCTGTGACCCCCCACTTATCTATCCATGGTGCCAATGCATTTCCTCAAAATTGGGCACTCCTTAATGATGTTGCAACAGATGCTACGGTGGCTGACGTGTCTACGCACCAATGCAGACTTTGCAAGCCTTTGTAAAGAGAAGAAGTTAGGGAATTTTATCTCCCATTTTTTCAGAGGAGAATCAGAGCTTCCAAAGAAACAGTTGTAAAAGTATAATGCTGCCATACCTGAAAAAATATGATGTAAAACTTCTGTTCATCACAGCCTTGTACAGTTTTTCAAAGTGCAAAAGAAAAATCTATTTATTTTCAGCTTCTGCCCAGCTGGCTAAACCAAAACAAGTCTGTGAGTAAACTTTGTTGGACACAGTGATATTAGTTATTATCACCAATAAAAGAGACCAAAACCTAAATATCGCAAAGAAAAACCTGCCATAGAAACAGAGACACTTTTTCTTCAATTTTCAAGTTTATATCCTTGTCTCACAGGTGGAGATTATACACTAGTAAAAGAAAAGAAAAAAACCCACTGTCCCCCAATTTTGCCTTACAATTTTTGACCTGCTGAAATCCACTTAATGGTGATTAAAATTACATCCAAAGATGCTTCTCCTTAATCATATTAAAAAGTCCCTTTTGAGAGTGTAAATCCAAGATCTGGCTTATATATATATATATATATATATATATATATATATATATATATATATATATATATATATATATATATATACATATATATATATATATATATATACCTATACATACACATTGGGGCTGGGCGATATATCGAGATTTTAATACATATCGATATATTTTCAAACGCGATATGGTACGAGACAATATCGTTTATATTGATTATTTAAAAAATATATATATATTTTTTTTTTGGGATATAGCTTATTTTGTGACAAATTGACTTGAATGTTTTATTCGAGATTTGCAAAAATGTTTTGTTATTTGCACAACTGTCAACCTCAGTGGAAAAGTCTGCCTGTTACTGTCTACATTATATTAATTGCACAGTGTATTTTAATTTAATTGTTATGCAGGAAAGGGATATTTGTTTTATTTTATTCAAGAAGCATTTTTATTCTATATATGCAGGCAGTTTTTTTATTTCATTTGTTTTATACATGTTGATATTGTGCAGACCTCTGTTAATAAAGGAACCTGTGTGACATTTGGCACGAGGCTTTGTATTAAAACTGACTGTTTTTTTAAGGGTTTGCCTCAGAAAAAAATGAAGCTAACAGAGATGCTAACAGAGATGCTAACAGAGATGCTAACAGAGAAGCTATGCTATAATGCTTTGGGGGAAACCCCAATTATGTCACAGAAAAAATATTGATATATAGAGAGTATCGCCATTCAGCTAGAAAATATCGAGATATTACTTCTGGTCCATATCGCCCAGTCCTAATACACATACACACATATATATATATATATATATATATATATATATATATATATATATATATATATATATATATATATATATATATATATATATATATATATATATATATATTATACATATACACACACACACACACACACACACACACACACACACATACACATATATATACACACATACACGCCAAATAAACAATGATGCAAGTAAGGATCCAGGACTGAGAGTGGAGACTATGACAGGAAAAGCTATGAAAAGGTAGCAGGATTAATAATCTGTTCTATCATGGTGCTGATGGAGAGAGGAACTGAGGAGGAGTTATCTTGAAAGGGGAGTCAGTTAGGAAGGTTCTGGAGGTGAAGAGAGTGTCAGACAGAGTGATGACTCTAAAGCTGGAAACTGAAGGCGTGTTGTTCAGCGTTGTCAGTGGTTCTGCCCCACAGGTGGGATGCGAGTTAGAAGGGAAGGAGACATTCTGGAGTGAATTAGATGAAGTGATGCAGAGCATCCCCAGAGGTGAGAGAGTGGTGATTGGAGCAGACTTCAATCGACATGTTGGTGCAGGCAACAGAGGTGATGAGGAAGTGATGGACAGGTTTGGTATCCAGGACAGAAATGCAGAGGGACGGACGGTGGAGACGGCTATAGTGAATACTTTCTGCCAGAAGAGGCAGCAACATAGGGTGACTGATAAGAGTGACTTAGGCCCTGTCCCAATACTACCACTACCCCTACTTTTCAGCCCTACCCCTAAATTTTGCGCATTCCTGTGAGGGTAGTGGTGTCCCAATTCCTCTTTTCTCCTAGGGGTAGTGAAGAAAACAAGTGTAGTGGTTATGAATCTGTCCCTACGGAGTGAGTGTTTTCAGATGCTCACTAGTTGAAGTAGGGCCAGAAAAATTTCCCAGAATGCTTTTCGTCATCATTTGCAGACTGAATCAAAAAAAAAAAACATGGTGAACATTTCTTATTTTTTAGTGAATAAAATCAATATTTTGAGTTAGTTTCTGCATAAAAATGTGTTTTGATTACATTTCTAGCGAGAAATATATATTTTACTTTCATAATATTCACTCAGTGAATGTACATAATCACTCGTTCATCACACAATCACACAATCGCCCGTTGTTGCGACGGTGTCACGGTGTTGCACGCTTTACACCAACGCAGAGCCTACGGCGTAGGTTACACGGCGACGCGTGCCGTACGCCGTACCCTACGCCGTAGGCTCTGCGTTGATTTAACGCGGAACCATAAATCAGCTCCCAAGCCGGCAGGCAGTTTTCATTCCGAAATTTTCGGAGCAAATTTCTTAACAGGCGTAGCTACAACTGTTAGATTTCATCTATTAAACCAACATTTATCTTCCTAAATGATTTATTTCAGCCAGAGGTAATTCTCCACTGAGCTGCAGGTTTCTCCCCGGACCGGCAGCTCTTATCATCGCCGAAAACACCAGATCAAATTTCTTGGTTACTCACGGTTACTTTCACGCCTGAAAAATATTAAAACTTAATAAAGTGGCATATTAACAGCGCTACAGCTGAAATTAAAACAGCGTTTGGCTCTCAGCTTCCTGATTTTAGGGGTGGTGCTGAAAGTAGGAGTAGTGGGAGTATTGGGACAGACCTGGGAAGATTACAAGTGCCCTAAAATCTGTGGCTTCTTTTTTAGGGGTAGTGGTAGAAAGTAGGGGGTGTATTGGGATTGGCCCTAATAAGAGCACTCAGCTCGACGACATCTTATGCAGACATTGTAATCTGAAGGAGATTAGTGACTGTACAGTAGTCGTAGGGAAGAGTGTCGCCAGACGGCATAGGATGGGGGGGTGTAGGAAGATGACGAGGACGAAAGGTTAGAGCAGAGGACGAAGTGGTGGAAGCTAAAAGAGGAAGTGTTGCGTGGCTTTCAGGGAGGAGATGAGACAGGCTCTGGGTGGCCAGGAGGTGCTTCCACATGACTGGACGACTGCAGCTGATGTGATCAGGCAGGACTCGTGTGTCATCGGGGAGGAGAGTAGAAGGGAGACTCGGTGGTGGAATGAGGAAGTGCAGGAGTGTATACAGAGAAAGAAGAAGTGGGACACGGAGGGGACTGATGAGGGCAGACGGGAGTGCAGGGACATGCAGTGTAAGGTGAAGGCAGAGGTGGAAAAGGCCAAACAAAGGGCGTATGGTGACTCGTCTGCTGGGACGGACAGTCAGAAGGGAGAGAAACAGAGAGACAGAGATGGGAAGATATGCAACGGGTTAAGCTTGAGTTATGGTTCTGCGTCAAAACGACGGCGTGCCTACGGCGTGTGCTATACGTCGACCCGTACCACACGCCGTCACTGACGCCGTCGCTGACGTGCACCTCCCGAAAATTGTAACTACGCGTCGAGGTGACGCAGACCACATGCAGACGGAGAGGGCTGTGATTGGTTCGCTTGGTAGCAACGCATTTCCGGTTTCCGGTTTGAAGCAGTCGTGAACTTTCAGCGCTCTTTTCTTCGTCTATGTGTGATTTTTTTTGTTTTATTTTATTGCACAATAGTTGTCCTTATCTCTTTGATTCACTGTGACCGGAAAAAGTCGGATAAACCATTCAGGAAAAGATCGCGACCTAGCGGTTGCGGGGGGTACTGCACCGCGACGAAATGGAGTGACGGAGAAGTCCGAAGGGTTCACGACGGCGTCACGGCGCCGGTGTGTGCTCTGCGTTGGTTTGACGCAGAACCTTAATTCAGGCTTTAGAGTGGTGAGGGATAGAGACAGAAGTGTGTTGGGAAGATGAAAAGATAACTTGAAGAGTTGGTGAATGAGGAGAAATGAGACGGAACGAAGAGGTGACCACTAAGTACCAAAGATTCGTCAATGTTAGTTCAGGAGGGCATTGAAGAGGATGGCAGTTCTTCATGCCAAGAAAAAGGACTACAAATGCAGTGTTTGCTTTGAGATGGTTGATGGAGAAGTACGGAGAGAGCTGGAGGAAGATTCAGTCTCTGTAGCTCCAGGAAAAGCAGTGAACCGAGAGAGGAACTCTGGTGCATGAGGAAGTCTGGAGGGGTACAGAAGCGTGTTAGAGTGGTGTGTGTGTGTGTGTATATGTATATATATATATATATATATATATATATATATATATATACACATATACATACATACATATACATACACACACATATATATATACAGGACTGTCTCAGAAAATTTGAATATTGTGATAAAGTACTTTATTTTCTGTAATGCAAAAATGTCATACATTCTGGATTCATTACAAATCAACTGAAATATTGCAAGCCTTTTATTATTTTAATATTGCTGATCATGGCTTAAAGTTTAAGAAAACTTAAATATCCTATCTCAAAAAATTTGAATATTCTGGGAATCTTAATCTTAAATTGTAAACCATAATCAGCAATATTAAAATAATAAAAGGCTTGCAATATTTCAGTTGATTTGTAATGAATCCAGAATGTATGACATTTTTGTTTTTTGAATTGCATTACAGAAAATAAAGAACTTTATCACAATACTCTAATTTTCTAAGACAGTCCTATATATATTTATATATATATATATATATATATATATATATATATATATATATATATATATATATACACATATAAATATATATATATATATATATATATACACACATACACACACACGCACACGCACACATATATATATATGACCATTATTTTTCTTCCTTCCTTTTTTTCTCCTCACATTATCTACAATGTAAGAGACGACACCAGCTGCGATGGAGCAACATGCAGCGAGTAAAATTGAAGGAACAAGAGAAAGCGAGGGAGAAATGAATCCACACATGAAGAAAGAGGTTGTCAACACCTGATCCCACATCAGCTGTGGGCTCTTTGATCTCGGGGGAGTCGCTCGGCTCAGGGAAAGCTGACTGCAGACAAATCCACGCTAAAACCACACAAGAGCACCTATATACACATGAGAGGCACAACGCGGCTTTCAGGTGCTGCAATCATCACGTTCTGTACCTGGCATTGGAAAAGATGGAATATTTTCTCATGTCTCATGACTTTTTATGATGCCAGATAGAAAATATTTGTTTTGTACAGGAGTCTTCATCTGATGATGCTGCTACCTCTTATTGATCAGCATTAATATGTTGTCATTTTGAAACATAAAACCTTTGTTACAGTTACACCTGGGAACCAAACTAGTCCAGTGACTGAGTGTAGGGACAGAAAACGTTCCTTTCAGTCTGTAAACCAAACTTTAGTGGTGTAATGTGGACAGATATAAAAACACAAGACATTTGGACAGAGTTAATTGGCTTCACGATAGCCTATAGTTCAGCAAAACTGCAGCTATTCTTCCTGGGGTCCGACACATAATAAAAGTACATTACAACTAGAGATGGGCGGTATGGACTAAAAAATGTATCACGATCATTTCTGGCATTTATCCCCATAACGATAAAAATGACGATTAAAAAATACCAATTCAACTCCATCTTTGTAACTATAAATCTATCTCGCTCTCAGATCCGCCATGTTTGTTACACAAAAACGTAATCAACGGGAATTTATCCTTCCTTCCTTCCTTCCTTCCTTCCTTCCTTCCTTCCTTCCTTCCTTCCTTCCTTCCTTCCTTCCTTCCTTCCTTCCTTCCTTCCTTCCTTCCTTCCTTCCTTCCTTCCTTCCTTCCTTCCTTCCTTCCTTCCTTCCTTCCTTTTCTCCCATCCTTCCTTCCTTCCTTCCTTTTCTCCCATCCTTCCTTCCTTCCTTCCTTTTCTCCCATCCTCCCTTCCTTATTTTCTCCTTCCTTCCTTCCTTCCTTCCTTCCTTCCTTCCTTCCTTCCTTCCTTCCTTCCTTCCTTCCTTCCTTCCTTCCTTCCTTCCTTCCTTCCTTCCTTCCTTCCTTCCTTCCTTCCTTCCTTCCTTCCTTCCTTCCTTCCTTCCTTCCTTCCTTCCTTCCTTCCTTCCTTCCTTCCGGCGAGATGACAAATTCTTACCGTGGGGAATTGTTTTGACGGTTTATCGTGAACGGTAAAATATCATCCATTCCTAATTACAACAAAAAAAATAGAAAATAAAGAACAAAATAAAAAGTTATTCTGTTTAAGATTTAGTTATCATAGTTTGCACCAATAACCATTTGACCATGTGCCCGTCGCCAGTAAAAGCTCAGAGACGCAGCAAGCAACAACAACTGCTGGCGACTTTATTGTCCTCGCTATCAGTTGTTAAACAGCCAAAGTCGATAATCAATAACCATCTGCAACAGGTTATTTCAGCAGAGTTTCACTTTGAAACTGGAACAAATCCAAACAAATCTGAGCATCATGTAAGTGTTTTCACTGCAACTCTTCCTTTCCGTCTACTGCTGCTTTCCAAGAGGCAGAGGTTGATTTTATGCAAATGCTCGGTAGTACTAACGTTTAAGGGCACATGCAGGCCTTTTTTGCATATGGAGGCCGGGCACTCGGCGAGGGAAGCAGCGTGACATCCTGACCCTGGTCAGGTTGCCACGGGAACAACCCCCTCCCACCTCAACCCACACCAGGCACTTCCAGGCACAGAGACAAAGCTCAGAACTGGAACTGCCTGTGCTTTTACAACAACCTCACTCGCTCACATGCCCCAACTAGGAATGGGTGATATTTTACCGTTCACGATACACCGTCAAAAAAATTCCTCACAGTAAGAATTTGTATCTCACGGTAAAAACGATAAATTCCTGTTGATGATGTTTTTGTGTAAAACTGATTTATGGTTCTGTGTTAAATCCACGCACAACGTACGTGAAGGAAGGAAGGAAGGAAGGAAGGAAGGAAGGAAGGAAGGAAGGAAGGAAGGAAGGAAGGAAGGAAGGAAGGAAGGAAGGAAGGAAGGAAGGAAGGAAGGAAGGAAGGAAGGAAGGAAGGAAGGAAGGAAAGAAAGAAAGAAAGAAAGAAAGAAAGAAAGAAAGAAAGAAAGAAAGAAAGAAAGAAAGAAAGAAAGAAAGAAAGAAAGAAAGAAAGAAAGAAAGAAAGAAAGAAAGAAAGAAAGAAAGAAAGAAAGAAAGAAAGAAATGAGCGAGAAAGAAAGAAAGAAATGAGCAAGAAAGAAAGAAAGAAAGAAAGAAAGAAATGAGCAAGAAAGAAAGAAAGAAAGAAAGAAAGAAAGAAAGAAAGAAAGAAATTTGCAAGAAAGAAAGAAATTTGCAAGAAAGAAAGAAAGAAAGAAAGAAATGAGCGAGAAAGAAAGAAAGAAATGTGCAAGAAAGAAAGAAATGAGCAAGAAAGAAAGAAAGAAAGAAATGAGCGAGAAAGAAATAAAAAGAAATGAGCAAGAAAGAAAGAAAGAAAGAAATGTGCAAGAAAGAAAGAAATGAGCAAGAAAGAAAGAAAGAAAGAAAGAAATGAGCGAGAAAGAAAGAAAGAAATGTGCAAGAAAGAAAGAAAGAAAGAAATGAGCGAGAAAGAAATAAAAAGAAATGAGCAAGAAAGAAAGAAAGAAAGAAATGTGCAAGAAAGAAAGAAATGAGCAAGAAAGAAAGAAAGAAAGAAATGAGCGAGAAAGAAATAAAAAGAAATGAGCAAGAAAGAAAGAAAGAAAGAAATGTGCAAGAAAGAAAGAAATGAGCAAGAAAGAAAGAAAGAAAGAAATGAGCAAGAAAGAAAGAAAGAAAGAAAGAAAGAAAGAAAGAAATTTGCAAGAAAGAAAGAAAGAAAGAAAGAAAGAAAGAAATGAGCGAGAAAGAAAGGAGCAAGAAAGAAAGAAAGAAAGAAAGAAAGAAAGCAATTTGCAAGAAAGAAAGAAAGAAAGAAAGAAAGAAAGAAAGAAAGAAAGAAAGAAAGAAAGAAAGAAAGAAAGAAAGAAAGAAAGAAAGAAAGAAAGAAAGAAAGAAAGAAAGAAAGACCTTTTGACCTTTAAACATCACTTTATTGGTCAATTTTTGCTTACAAAACATACAACATCTTAAAAAAACACAGAACTATTAGCCTAAAAAACATACCTTGTTTGTGTGTGTGTGTGTGTGTGTGTGTGTGTGTGTGTGTGTGTGTGTGTGTGTGTGTGTGTGTGTGTGTGTATGTGTTAAAACCTGAGAGTGAGAACTTCATCCACCACACTGCACAGTACACTTCCAGCACCCCAAATACAGACAAACTCCTGCAGATTGGACACCATTTTAAAATATATAAATTCTGTCCTTATCCGTGCAGCCACCAAACCTCTAAACATTAAAGCAACATCTGTAGATCCTGTCTCTTTTGTTTTGTTCCTCCTTGTGAGCCATACAGCCATTTTGGCCTGGCCTAATAGAAAATTGACAAGGCAGATGTTCCTCCGGTGTGCTGCAGAGTACCTAGGACCAAAGATAAACAGCCTATCATCCAAAACCTGTCCCAAACCACCTAAAAATCGCCGCAGCAGAGCAAAGAGGGGAACCAATCTGGGGCATGAGAGCCAAAGGTGCTGCAACGTTTCCTCACCCTGGCAGAAAACACAATGACTCCCTGCTCTAGGATCTACATGTGCCACATATCTGTTTGTGGCCACGGCCCCATGCACCACCCTCCACTGGAGATCCGCACAGCGTTTCTCTATGGGAGGTTTGTACAGGGACCTCCAGCTGCCTCTGGGAGAAGACCCAGGCGCCAACACACCAGACCACCTCGACTCCCGGACACCAGCCAAAGATGTTCTGTTGAGAACCTTCACAGTCACTGTAGACAGACTCTTCTTGGACGCTTCAGAGAAGGCTGACAGTTCCGGTGTATGAAAAGACAGTAGAGTTCCACCTTCCTCCTCCTGCTCCTCCACTGCAGCGCTGATGGACAGTGGTGGAAACTCAGCCGACAATAGTGCTCGATCTTCCACAGCACTGCTCCCCAACGCCTCCCGAAAAAGACCAGGAAGACCATCCCGCACTTCTTCCACCAGCTTTCCCAGCAGGCGCAGAGACTGAAGGCCAGTTTCATGACTCAGCCTGGCTGCAGTCTTCCACTTTCCTGCTGTCCTCAGATCCGCTATCTTCGTCATCCCTGCTGTTGTAAGGACTCTCCGTAGATTAGCAGACCCAAGTATCCTGCTCCGTACAAGTGGGTTATGGAATAATGGTTCTTCTTCCACACTCCCATACACCTGAGCACAGTCTCTCTTAGGTCTTAGGACCGTTTTCCAGGCACGGAGGACAGACTGATAGAAGACAGAGGTCCGTGACACATCCATGCCAGCAAAGTCCAGGAGAAACAGATGTTTATCGTAGTTCAAGCTCTCCACTCTGCGTAGCAGTACGGAGGCAGTCTCAGTCCAGAGCTGCTGCTTATGATAAAGAAACCGCTGGGCTGTTTGAAGGCGAAAAGATGTTATTCTACTGCGCAGGTCGACCAATCCCTGGCCTCCCTCTGACACAGGTAGAAACAGCACCGCAGCTCTGGTCCAGTGGTATCCTCCCCAGAAAAAGTCCACCAATCTGCGCTGTATGTCTTTTATCAATGCTCCTGGAGGTTCCACAACCATAAACCGGTGCCAAAGCATCGAGGCAGCCAAGTTGTTGACGACCAAGACCCTCCCCCTATAAGACAGAAGGGGCTGGACCCAAGTCCATCGAGACAATCGGGCACTGATTTTCTCAATTAGACCCTCCCAATTCCTATTCCGGAAAGTCTCGTTCCCCAGGAAAACTCCCAGACACTTCATCCCCTCTTTGCTCCACTGCAGCCCAGCTGGCAAAGTTGGCTGCTCTTTGTTGTTCCACTCTCCCAGCAGTAAACCCTCACATTTAGACCAGTTGACCTTTGCAGAAGAAGACTCTTCATACAGCGCCAATTTTTTTTTAAGGACTTGGATGTCGTTTGGTCCAGTTACCAGCACAGTGACATCATCAGCATATGCGGATAGGCTAACTGGAATGTTGTTATCTTCTGCAAAGGTCAACCCCCCAAGGCCCTGCCTAAGGTGACTCAGTAGAGGTTCAATCGCCAGAGCGTAGAGCATCCCAGAGAGGGGACATCCCTGCCTAATACCCCTCTGGACAGGGACAGGTCTGCTGAGTCCTCCGCCCACCTTCAACAGTACGGTTGCTCCTGAGTATAAAAGCTTGATCCAGGACACATATTTTTCCCCAAACCCGAAAGTGCCAAGTGTTTTAAATAAATACGAGTGGTCAACTCTATCAAAAGCCTTTTCT
The DNA here is from genome assembly GCF_033807715.1 of Cololabis saira. NCBI lineage: Eukaryota > Metazoa > Chordata > Actinopteri > Beloniformes > Belonidae > Cololabis > Cololabis saira. The sequence continues at coordinate 41,698,387 of NC_084600.1, forward strand.
TGGTCGATGGAAAAGAGACCGACATCCAGCTGCTGGAACCTGGAAAGGTCAATAATGTCCCTCAGCAGGAACAGGTTGTCCTTAATTGTTCGTCCAGGAATACAGTATGTTTGGCTGAAGTGCACAATACTGTCCATGCAGTCTTTCAGCCTGTTGGAGAGGCATTTTGCAATGATCTTGTAGTCAGTGCACAGTAGCGAAACAGGCCTCCAGTTCTTCAGTAGGCCAAGATCTCCTTTCTTGGGTAGCAGGGTCAGGACTGCTCTTGTGCAGCTCAGAGGCAGATTTCCAGAGTCCAGACAGTACTGAACAACTTCAGCAAAGTCCGTCCCCACCAGGCTCCAGAAGCGCTTATAGAACTCCGATGGAAGACCATCGATCCCAGACGACCGACCACAGTTGAGCTGCTGGACTGCTGCTGACACCTCGTCGAAGGTGATGGTGTTCTCCAGCGAGGCAGCCATCCCTTCATCCAGCTGGGGTAGTCCCTCTAGGAGCCTAGCCATGGAATCTGAATTACAGCTACCAGCACTGAAAAGATTGGTGTAAAAATCTATGGCCAGCTTCCTCATTCCTGCTGGATCAGCTGTTACAGACCCATCAGGAAGCCTAAGATGCATCATCTGGTTGTTCTCTCTAACTTTCTTCTCTAATTTAAAGAAGAACCGAGTTGGAGCATCTATCTCTTTGATCGTGGTCATCCGAGTTCTTATCAGAGCGCCCTTTGCCTTTTCATGCAAAAATCTACCCAATGAGTTCTTCCTGCCTTCCAGAGTCCTGTTATTGCCGTCTGCCCCATTAATTACTCCGTCTTCCAGTAACCTGATCTCTTTTTCTAGGTCTTCAATGGAGTGTCGCTCTACAGCTCCTGCATTTGACGCGTACTGTTGACAAAAACACCTGATCTGTGCTTTCCCAACCTCCCACCACTGTGCCAAATTATTAAAAGAATCTTTTTCCAGCCTCCATCGACTCCAGAAGTCAGAGAAAGACTGGCAGAAGGCCTCATCCTCAGTTAACCTTACATTAAAATGCCAGTAGGGGCAGCGCTGGCGGGGAGTCAGTAGTGAGATGTCTGATGTCACTAGGTGATGATCTGAAAAACCAACTGGTGATATTATGGACTTAATTAGCCTGTTGTTATACGTTTGGTTTATATAGATCCTGTCCAATCTGGCAGCCTTTACACTCCCTTCGGTCACCTTCACCCACGTATACTGTCTGACTGACGGATTAAACTTCCTCCAGACATCTGTGAGGTCGTTCTCTGCCACCACACTGTTCAGAAAGGAACCTGATGCTGGATGAGACTCTGCTGTGTTCCTGTCTACTGACGGATGTGTGGTGCAGTTCCAGTCTCCTCCGACCACTATGACAGATCTACTATTAAACTGTTTCAGTTTGTCATTTAGTCGACGAAACAGTCTCAGGCGGTCAGCACCAGAGTTGTGAGCATACACGTTAATGAATACGAAGGGTATGTCCTTGATGGTCGCTTGGACTACCTGAACCCTGCCCTGCTCCACTTCACACTCAGAAACATTTGTCAGGTTCAGATGTTGTGAGAACCAAACTGCTACACCTGCACTGATGTTAGTGCCGTGACTAAAGAAGAGCTGCCCTCTCCATCTCATCCCCCAGTCTACCTCGTTATCTGAGGTACTATGCGTCTCCTGTAAAAATAAAACATCTATTTGTTTAGTTCTGCTAAGCTCAGCTAACGCTGCCTGCTTATTCTTATCCCTCCCCCCATTCACATTAAGAGTTCCTATTTTAAGACCCTCCATGAGTAAAAGAGAGAGGAAGAAGAACAGAACAGTGAGACCCTTGCAAGAGATTAAAATCACCCTGTGTGCTTCACCCATTTTTTTTTTTACATTTTTAGAGGAGCCTTTCCCCGCTTTTCTTTCCTCAGTTTTGTCAATAACTTTTTCAGTCGAAACATTTTTTGTTTGCTCAGTTCATCACTGGCCTTTTTCTTTAGTTTTAAAACAGAGTTTATGAACCGATCGACATCAGGGAAAAAGTCTGTTAGTTCAACAGACTGTCTGCCATATGTTTCATCCAGGAAGAGATTGATCTCCTGTAGTGAATATAAATTCTGATCATCCTGTGACAATGTGTCTGAAAACTGTGAAAGGGAGTCATCCTCCAACATCTCCTCTTCCTCATTCACAGTGTTGGTCTGATCAGCTTGTCCACTATGGTTTCCAGCCTCTGTTACCTGAATGTCAATCCGTCTTTCTTCTGCCTCTTCACTGCCTTCATCTACCTCTGCATGCTTCTCTGCATCATCAGACCGACTGCCCTTCCCCTCACGACTGTCCTGCACCGTGGTCTCATCATGCACCTCACTACAGTGCGGGGCGCTGGTCCCCTCTGTCTCAGCCTCAGGCTGCACGGCCCGCGGGGGCTCGATGACAGCGCTACCTGCAGCCTGGGGTTCATCTGCAGCCTGTTGCTGCTCACCTGCAGCCTGGGGTTCACCTGCAGCCCGTTGCTGCTCACCTGCAGCCCGTTGCTGCTCACCTGCAGCCCGGGGTTCACCTGCAACCTGGGTTTCACCCGCAGCCCGCTGCCGCTCACCCGCACCGCTGCCCGCAGCAGCCCGCTCCTTGTGCGGGCATGCTGAGCGTTTATGACCGACATCACCGCACTCAAAACATTTCATACTGCCCGAGCTCGCATAAACAGTATAAAACCCATTTTCATGTTTCACTTTGAAGGAAACCTCCAAGTTCTGAGCAGGATCGTTCAGAAACATGAACGCCTGTCTCCGCAGAGACTGGACGTGCTGCAGCTTGGCGTCTTTACAGCCGAGCCGAACTGTCTTAAACCCGCTGGCGAACTTCCCAAAACGGACCAGCTCTTTCTCCAGTAGTTCATTGGGGATGAAGGGGGGCACGCCCGACACAGTGACCCGTGCAGATGGAACAAACAGCGGTGACACAGCCACGTACAGATCATCCAGCACCACGCCCTTCCCGACCAACTCATGAACCAGGCGCTCCTCACGGAGAAACGCCACCACGGCCTTATTCATCCTGGAGCCGTACGTGATGTTCTCATGACCCACCTGTTCTCCCACAGCCAGGAGAACCCTCTCCACGGTGTAGTGTGGAGCAGCCACCACCCTGACACCATGCCTGATGGACGGCGGCGAACCCTCCCCGGGGAGGGACGCCATGCCCGCTAAAACACGATCCTGTACACGTTTTACTTTCAGAATCCACTAATGATGAATTAAAGTCCCCTTACCTACTCGTGAAGAACAGTCTGGAAAGTTGAAAAAGTCAAAAAAGCACCATTTCACCATCCAACACTCACTCCGTGTCTCCGCACGCTCTACAGCCGCTCACACACCTCAGACTCCCAGCATGCAGTGCGAAAGAAAGAAAGAAAGAAAGAAATGAGCAAGAAAGAAAGAAAGAAAGAAAGAAAGAAAGAAAGAAAGAAATTTGCAAGAAAGAAAGAAATTTGCAAGAAAGAAAGAAAGAAAGAAAGAAATGAGCGAGAAAGAAAGAAAGAAATGTGCAAGAAAGAAAGAAATGAGCAAGAAAGAAAGAAAGAAAGAAATGAGCGAGAAAGAAATAAAAAGAAATGAGCAAGAAAGAAAGAAAGAAAGAAATGTGCAAGAAAGAAAGAAATGAGCAAGAAAGAAAGAAAGAAAGAAAGAAATGAGCGAGAAAGAAAGAAAGAAATGTGCAAGAAAGAAAGAAAGAAAGAAATGAGCGAGAAAGAAATAAAAAGAAATGAGCAAGAAAGAAAGAAAGAAAGAAATGTGCAAGAAAGAAAGAAATGAGCAAGAAAGAAAGAAAGAAAGAAATGAGCGAGAAAGAAATAAAAAGAAATGAGCAAGAAAGAAAGAAAGAAAGAAATGTGCAAGAAAGAAAGAAATGAGCAAGAAAGAAAGAAAGAAAGAAATGAGCAAGAAAGAAAGAAAGAAAGAAAGAAAGAAAGAAAGAAATTTGCAAGAAAGAAAGAAAGAAAGAAAGAAAGAAAGAAATGAGCGAGAAAGAAAGGAGCAAGAAAGAAAGAAAGAAAGAAAGAAAGAAAGCAATTTGCAAGAAAGAAAGAAAGAAAGAAAGAAAGAAAGAAAGAAAGAAAGAAAGAAAGAAAGAAAGAAAGAAAGAAAGAAAGAAAGAAAGAAAGAAAGAAAGAAAGAAAGAAAGAAAGAAAGAAAGAAAGAAAGAAAGAAAGAAATGATGATGAGATAGATTTATAGTTAAAAATGTGAGTTGAATTGGTATTTTTTTTATCGTCATTTTTATCGTTATCGGGATAAATGCCAGAAACTATCGTGATACATTTTTCAGTCCATACCGCCCATCCCTCGCCCCGACTAAGAGCTCCCTCACTTCCTCTGGTGCACCATGGGAAGTTTGGCCTGTGACTGCTGGATACGCCCCGGTGAACGGGGTCCTGTGATCCCGCCGGCCCAAAGTGACGGGTGTAATGCTCTGCTTTGTGGCCATCACAGCCACTTAGCTCCGCTTTTCACATGGAAATGGTTGGATTACTGACAACAATGGGCTCAGTCCTCTTTTTAGTTAATTTTACAACAGAATGACAAAGCGCTATGTTAAGCTTCTCTTCCTCTCGCCACCGTCTAAATAAAGAGCCATTTCCATATGTCAAAGGCACTACTATTATTTTCCGAGTGACACAAACATTCCCAGTGTAAACACATTTATAGCACAGCCAGATAGAAGAGCGCGCAACAAACGATGATGCATGAAAGCGCGGATGGGTGGGCAGCACCATTTATATGTGCGCGCCTCGCTGTCGGGATAACGCATGCTACCGGCTTCCTGCAACACAACAATGGCTGACAAGGACGCGTTTTCTGGATTCAAACTGCTTAAGGATTATGTGAATGGGACTCCTCGGCACATGATAAGACAATAAAAGCTCTTCTTGGACAGCAAATTTAGGCTGCCGAGAGATGACTTTCAGGAATTGTCATCAGTCAGAGCACCCAGGCATAATCTAAACAGTAAAGGGGGGATCAAATAAACCGGGGGAGGAAAGTGGGAGTAGATTTGGCGGGAGGGATTTGCAGAAAGGTTGGTGGCATGTGTTTTAACTGCTCATGATGTGCACTGCCACGCTTACGTAAGCCAACACAAGTATGTGACTAGAGATGCACCCATCAGGATTTTGAGGGCCGATCACAAAAATCAGGATCTCCCGATCCTGATACCTGTATTGCCGATCACTGATCACAGCGTGAAATCCATAAATTCTTCAATATTGTTGTCTCATGTACACGACACTGACATTGTATTATTAGATATCAAAATTAGGAGATGAGAAAGTATCATGTATTGACTGTTTTATTGCAGGCTGAGGCTCTTAGAGACGACTTAGACTGTAGCTTATTAACACAGCTTTCCTGTGGTAATAAATGTGTACAACACAACGTGCAGTACACCAACACAGACAACAGCAGATATTTCACTCTCTTAAAAGTTATACAAGTTTTAAACTATCTATAACTATATATAAACCTTAGTTTTCCTGAGGAAAAAGGAATAAATCTTACAATAAAAAAATGAATGATGAATTATTAAGGTTTGCTAAAGCTTTAGCGATATCACCCGCCGCGTGTGAGGAAACTCTTGTGAGTGAAGCAAAACTCTTCACACTAGAACTCCAAATGTCACTCATGAAGCGACTGACGCGATTGTCGTCCTGCGTGAGGGTTAGTGAGGGTTAGGGTTTGGATGTGACTGTAAATAGTTTGGTAGTGATGCACCGAAATGAAAATTTGTGGCCGAAACCGAAAATAATAAGAAACACTTGGCCGAATACCGAACAATACCGAACATGGTTCTTCAGCAGTTTTTCATTTATTTTGCCAATTTTTTCACCATTGCATAAATCACATACATTTGATTTAGGCATGCTTTTCAAAGAAAAAAATCTTTTACAAAATTACAAGGTAAAAAAAATATTTATTGAACATAAAAACATTTTTTTTAACTTCCCAGCATTATGTTGTTTTGGTTCCATCTCCTGGTGAATGTTAGGTAAAATTCTTATGGGGTTAGTTTTTGGTTAGCCAACGATTTATGTAGTGCGCAACGTTACGGGACGGAGCGGCCAGTCTATTTCCTTATTTTACAACGTTATTAATTGTTCGTTTTTTTTCCCACTTATTCCACCGAACACCGAAAGTGTTTTTTCTCCATTTTCGGCCGAAGAATTTCGGTTACCGAACAATCGGTGCATCACTATAGTTTGGTATAACTCCGACGGGATTTCATTTCATCAGTGAAATAATTACGACTCAGCAGTGCGTACCGTGGATCCGAGCAGCAAACGACGCAGCTAAACCCGATGTCTGCTACAACGACAAACGGCTGATGATCAAGCCTTATGAATTCATTACCTTAAAGGAGCATGAGTCCGGATTGAGGCAGGATTTATGAAAAAAATTCGTATACATTTTAAGTTTTCTAGTAATAATGTCAGATGAAGCGTTCCAAACCCAAAAGAATGAGCCCTCTAGTGTATCTCTCCGTTGCCTTGAACAGGCTGTGTGCTGCAAAATGTGCTGCAATTCGGGCCCAAATTTCCCGCGCTGTCCTGTGGATGTGACGTCACATGTTGCTGCATGTGCGTTCTCCCCGTTCTCCCGTGCCGGCTTCACTGTTGGCTGCAGTACCCCCGACGGCCATCGTGGTGAAGGGTGGCGCTAGAGAGTCTCATTTCTTAAAAGGAGCCTCATGCTCCTTTAAAGCAGCACAATGTAACTTTCAGCTTTTGTTGAGTTTGGCGGCTCCTTGGACAAAAGCGGTACTGCTTTACCAGTAGTGTGGAAGGGTTCCTACCATCCACCTCAAAGTTACATAGTGCCAGTGAAGGCGATACAGACCCCTCAGACCATGACAGAGGTTCATTAAACCTGTTGGAAGTTGATGTTCCATCACAATAACTCAAGTTATACAAGGAAAAGTTACATTGTCTATGTTACAGGTGAGTTAGCGGCGTTGCTGCACCTCCTGTTCTTTATATAGTCCTTGACTTGAGAAACTTTCAAATGTCTTATCAGCTTCGTTGTGTTGAAATTCTTTTATAACATTCCTCCTCGGGGTTTTTCCTTTGCACACAGTTTGCAAACTGCAAATTTGTTGTCCTTTTCGGACATTGTAAAGCTCCCATACCGGCGACGCCGGTCACGCCCCCTTGGGATACCTGGATCTGAGGTGTGGGAACACAGCGCGGGCGGCGGTTTGTTGTTGTAAACGTCATCGGATCGGCTTTGAACTATTATTTTGAGAACGCAGATCAAAACCAGAGCTGGGTAGAGTAGCCAAAAATTGTACCCAAGTAAAAGTACTGTTACTTCAGAATAATATGACTCAAGTAGAAGTAAAAAGTAGTCATCTAAATAATTACTTGAGTAAAAGTAAAAAAGTACTAGTGAAAAAACTACTCAAGTACTGAGTAACTGTTGAGTAACGTCTGATTAATTTTTTTAACACAACCATTCAAACAGACAAAAGTACAAAATAATCATTTTCAGGCAAATTAAATCAATAAGATAATAAAATAAGTAAAATAATAACAGAACAAAAAACTGAATTAAGCACAAGTAGCACAAAATTTCAAGCCTTTGTAATTTTATTTTTTAACCAGAACTAGAACAAACATGAACTCATAGAAAGTAAATGTGACAAAACATGCAAAAACAAACATTTTTCCCAAAGAATCACCCAGTGATGTCATGAGATTGACGCGTACGCGGATAAAAGGGATAAAAGAAAAGTAACAGCTCAACGTAGCCTAATGTAGCGGAGTAAGAGAAACAGTTTCTTCTTCACAAATCTACTCAAGTAAAAGTAAAAAGTATAGTGATTCAAAACTACTCCTAAAAGTACTAAATTTCCCAAAACTTACTCAAGTAAATGTAACAGAGTAAATGTAACTCGTTACTACCACCTCTGATCAAAACCGATAGGGGCATTATCGGCCGATACCGATCGGTTGCCGATCGATCGGTGCATCTATATGTAACACTGTCCACGACAGCGAGACTCAATTATAGGTGGGAGCCTTTTTTCCCAGCGAGTATCCAAACACAAGTCGGGTATGCAATCTTATACTTTCATTCACATACTGTTGATTTCTCTCCCCTTCAGTGGCACAATCGCCTCCACCATCACACCCTCTCCCCTCTCTCCCCTCGCAGTCAAGCTGTTTGATTACGGACCGTCCTGTGATCTGATCACGCCGGCTCAGGACCAGTGAGTTCTAAAACCACAACTTTTGTTTATCTCCATCTGTATTTATATCTGAACTCCAGTCTTTTTGTAACTTTATCTATAAAAACCGTTGCACTGATAAAGTCCGTCCAATGGAAAGTAAACCCAGTTCTCCACTCGGTCTGGCTCGGGGACCCGCCATCATCTGTGAATGACGAGCTGCAAACCCAAAACAAAGCTCATTTCATGAGTTCCTGCATTCCCGTTTCAGAGGATGGATCCTTTACCAGTTGATAAGAATTGGCCACAAGTCAGTGTGATAAAACAACCGGGGATCGGTGTTCAGCAGCACCAAAACATATTATGGATGGATGGATGGATAGATGGCTGGATTGATATAGATAGATATAGATCCGGGGCCGGCAACCCAAAATGTTGAAAGAGCCATATTGGACCAAAAACACAAAAAACTAATTTGTCTGGAGCCGCAAAAAATGAAAAGTCTTGTATAAGCCTTAGAATGAAGACAACACATGCTGCATGTTTCTATATTAGTTAGAACTGGGGGAAGATTTTTTTTTCATTATGGACTTTGAGAAAAAAGTCAAAATGTTGAAAAAAAAGTCGAAATTTTGAGAAAAAAGTCAAAATGTCGTGAAAAAGTCGAAATGTCGAGGAAAAAAAGTCGAAATGTTGAGAAAAAAGTAAAAATTTCGAGAAAAAAGTAGAAATGTCGAGAAAAAGGTCGAAATGTCAAGATTAATGTTGAAGTACAATCTTGAGAAAAAAGTCGAAATGTTGAGGAAAAAAAGTCGAAATGTTGAGAAAAAGTCGAAATTTCGAGAAAAAAGTCAAAATGTCGAGAAAAAAGTTACAATCTTGAGAAAAAAGTCGAAATGTCGAGGAAAAAAAGTCGAAATGTCGAGATTAAAAAGGAAAAAGCAAGAAAAAGAGAAGAAAATGAAAAAAAGAAGAGAAAAAAAGGAGAAAAAAGAAAAGAAAAAAGGGGAAAAAAAGAAGAAAAAAAAAAAAGGTCAAACATTTTAGAAAAAGCTCCAGGGAGCCACTAGGGCGGCTCTAAAGAGCTGCATGCGGCTCTAGAGCCGCGGGTTGCCGACCCCTGATATAGATAGATAGATAACATTTGACAACAGCAAGATTATTTAGCATTTAGCTGCCAATGAATGACAACATAAGGCCCCTAAGGACAGACTGTAAAGAGCTAACTGTAGCCGCCGCTAACACTTCACTCGTCCATCGCGGTCTTTATAAAAAGTGTCCTTCGGGCATCATTATAAGCCTCTTTCAGACTCTGAAGGCTTGATTTTTTTGTAACAAGACCAAAGATGTGCAATATACAAGAGACAACAATCAGCTCTGACCAAAGGCAAAGCTTAAATAAAAGTATTAATTCATCTGGAGTGCTGTTAGAGCCTTATTGAGTGTGAAAGCTACTAATAGAGACCAAATCTGTTTTTAAAATGTGTTCATTTCTCGAGCAAAGTTGCACATTTTAATATGGAATTCAATCGCGGTGAATTCATATAAAGGAAAATCCTTTTAGAAATGCACCTGATGTGTTATGAAATGATAATATTGACCGTAGTCAACACTGGAAGTGGATTAAAAACATACTTTTATGTGTTAGGAAAGAATTTTGATCTTCCATTCTTGTCCTTGGAAAACTAAAATGTTTTGATCCACTTCAGCTGCTGATTATTTACATCATTAAAAGCACACGGCTGGAAGTTCAGAGAACGTTCAGAGACCCAGAAGAGAAGCTTCACCTCCCCCTGACTGAGTTACTCATGCCTATCTAGTTAGTGAGGCAAAGTTTAGAGCCTACTGTTTCTATAGTTACAAAAGTCACACATGGTAGCAAATAACTACACAACTATAATAAGAAATAAAAATAGATTTATATATAGTACTAGAGTTGAGGGGGGATGAGGGGGGATGAGGTGGGATGGAATCCCCCCTGGAATAAAAACGGTCCAAATCATCCCCCCTGTAAAACTACCATCCCTCCTTTCCATCCCTTATGTCATTTCATCAATGAATGTGGTTTTACTGCTATTTCAACATTTAGAGTCATCACCAGAAAAATTACTTATTTGACAATTTTCACCTGTTTCAAGTAAATTTTCACTTGAAATAAGTAGAAAAATCTGCAAGTGGGACAAGATTTATCTTCTCATTACAAGCAAAAAAATCTTTAGGTTTTTCTACTTATTTCAAGTGAAAATCTACTTGAAACAGGTGAAAATTGTTGTTTTTTCCAGTGATGAGTCTTGTTTTAAGTGGAATGATTTTTTTACTTTAAAGTGACATTTTAACTAGAAATAAGACCAATATTCTTGTTAAGATTGTGAGTTTTTGCAGTGATCCATGTTACTTATCCTGTGAAGGACAGAGTCATATTGATAAGTTCAGAAAAGTGTTTTTTATTGTTGTGTTTTGATGTATTTGATGTAAGCCCAGTGGATATTTAAAGCTTACAGAAGGCTGCATTTAACTGCTGCTATGTCATTCCTGCAGTATTTCTGCAGCTGTTTTGGTCACTGCTATAATTTGTAATATATTATATTATTTGTAATCAGCACACATTATCTGTCCCCATATGATAAAATGTATATGTATAGAGGAATATTTGCTGAAGGGAAGAAGATGGGCAGGTTGAAAAGAGGAAGATGAGCTAAAGAAAACATTACAAGGGGAATATCGGCTGAAAAGGGAGAATAAGAGCTGAACACAGGAAGACAGACGGAATAAAAGAAGAATAATCTCAGCACGGTCAGTGGAAAACAAGAAAATGAGTTTAAGAGAAGATATTATGAAGAGAGGAGGAGCGGCTGAAGAAAGAAACTTGTTGAGTTGAGGAATTGATCCAAAACTCGAGCAAAATGATTGAATCTAGGCTGAAACCCATAAAATCAAACTTTGATAGCTGAATTATTGATGATTTTCAATCAACCAAACCAAAAGTTTGGACACACTTCCCCATTTGTTTGAATGAGAAGGTGCCAAATAATAAAAAAACAAAAATTGTGGAGCTTCAAGTATTTAAAAAAATAGGTGCATTAAAGTGTTTTCAAAAGATTGGAGCTGGTAAAGTTTGCACCTTCAGGTCCCACTTACTGAAAACTCGGAAACATCCAAGAAAATTGCAATCGGTGAAGTCAAACAGTTTAAAAAAACAGCATCGACACCAGATTCCCCAAATCGCCGAGGATTAACAGTCTCAATCATCCGCATTCCAGAGCATCTTAGTCAGTAGAACAGCAGGATGTATGTATTAATGCTACACTGTAAGCTGTAATAGAAGGCCAAGTGCAACGGGACTTAATGACTTAATGATGATAAATGTCACTGAAAGAACTAATGAGCGAGTCAGGACGACAAAAAAAAACAAAGTCTAACATGTCTGCGACATTTTGAAGTGTTGCAACCACATCATTGGATTTGAATTGATCTCGTAAACGACGCAGTGTGAAAGCCCTTTACAGGAAAAACCTTCCAGATGTGTGATTTCAAGCCAATCCTAATACACCCCCTACTTTCTACCACTAGCTCTACCCACTACCACTACCCCTAAAAATCAAGCCACAATTTTTTAGGGCCCTTGTAATCTTCCTAATCTTCTTCTTTTTTTTTCTTCTTTTCGTGCGTTTTTTCGTGCGTTCGCGCGTTTTTCGTGCGTTTTTTCGTACGTTTTTTGGTGCGTTTTTTCGTGCGTTTTTTCGTACGTTTTTTCGTACGTTTTTTCGTGCGTTTTTTCGTGGACCACGTCCTTACTCTGGACTTTGGATTTTGACTTTTTTCTCAACATTTCGACTTTTTTCTCAAGATTGTACTTCAACATTAATCTTGACATTTCTACATTTTTCTCCAAGTGCATAATGAAAAATAAATCTTACATGCAGCAAGTGTTTCTTCATTCTAATTCTGATAACAGACTTTTCATGTTTTCTCCAGAGATATTAGTTTTTTGTGTTTTTGGTCCAATATGGATGTAAAACATGTCGGGTTGAGACCGCCTTGTCCCAATACTCCCACTACCCCTACTTTTCAGCACTACCCCTAAATTTTGCTTGCTTCGTCACTGCGTGGTTTACGTTCGGGTACGTAAGCGACTGCGTAGTTACGTTTGCACAAACGTCACACCATATCAGGAAGCTGAGAGCTAAAAGCTGTTTTAATTTCAGCTGTAGCGCTGTTAATATGCCACTTTATTAAGTTTTAATATTTTTTCAGGCGTAAAAGTAACCGTTAAGATCCCCAACCTGGGCTCAGTTTATCCAAATGTTAAGAAATTGGATGAGAACAGCCTGCCGGCTCGGGAGCTGATTTATGGTTCTGCGTTAAATCGACGCAGAGCCTACGGCGTAGGTTACGGCGCGCGTCGCTGCGTAACCTACGCCGTAGGCTCTGTGTTGGTGTAACGCGGAACCATAAATCAGCCTTTATTCTGGCGAGGTTTGAAAAAGACTTTGCAACAACGGGGAAAACGAGTGATTATATACATTCACTGAGTGAATATTATGGAAGTAAAATATATATTTCTCGCTAGAAATGTAATCAAAATGCATTTTTATGCAGAAACTGACTCAAAATAGTGATTTTATTCACTAAAAAATAAGAAATGTCGTCCATGTTCTTTTTTTATTCAGTCCGCAAATGACGACGAAAAGCATTATGGCAAATTTTTCTGGCCCTCAGTCAGCTAGGGTGGATCTGAAAACCCTAGCTGTGTAGGGCCAGATTCATATCCACTAGCCCTAAATAAGCACACTCCCCCTAGGTGGAAAGAGGAATTGGGACAGCACTACCCTCACGGGTAGGGATGGGCGGTATGGAATAGAAAATGTATAACGATAATTTCTGGCATTAATCCCGATAAAAAAAATAATTCAACTCCACCTTTGTAACTATAAATCTATCTCGCTCTCAGATCCGCCATGTTTGTTACACAAAAACGTATCAACGGGTATTTATCTTTCCTTCCTTCCTTCCTTCCTTCCTTCCTTCCTTCCTTCCTTCCTTCCTTCCTTCCTTCCTTCCTTCCTTCCTTCCTTCCTTCCTTCCTTCCTTCCTTCCTTCCTTCCTTCCTTCCTTCCTTCCTTCCTTCCTTCCTTCCTTCCTTCCTTCCTTCCTTCCTTCCTTCCTTCCTTCCTTCCTTCCTTCCTTCCTTCCTTCCTTCCTTCCTTCCTTCCTTCCTTCCTTCCTCTTCTTCTGTCTTTGTTTTCGTTAACACCCTCCCCGTCTCCGTGGTTGGAAAGCACGAGTTGCATGTGGTGATTGGGCAGATTTTATTAAAAACAATCCACAAGAACATGGTGGAAATCCATCTTCAAGTCTGTTTTACTAGTTTTTGTGTCGCCTCTGTTTGCACACATGGTCCCCATCTTCTTCTCTAGTTTTCTAATTTAGACTGAAGTTAAAACTGTGGTGGGAGAAAAAGGCGTAGCGTCTTTTCACCCTGGAGAAAGAAGTAAAACAGCTCATCTACCAATCCCAGCGCTGCGAGTAGATGGTGGCTGGCAATGCTCGTCTTTCAGCATGCGGTTGTCCAAATGCGATATTAATTACTATTTAATTGACTTAAAAAAATAAAAATAAAAAACCATCACCAGGAAATATCAGATCCATGAAAAGTATCGGCATGCAAAAACTGCTCAAAAGCATCAAACTGTGTTTGTGTGCGCGCATGCTGATGCGTTGAGAGTGTCATAAATCAAACGGAGTATTATTGTTTTCAGCGTCTCGCCCAAGTCTACACATTACCATTTTAATGACATTACTCTTCTATTAATCTGCTCACCACATAGCCACTGGTGCAACTTATAAAACTATCAAATAAGTACTTTGATAAAGAAAGAAGGGAGACGGAAAAAAAACAAGGCCATAAAGAGCGAGGGAAGAGTAATTAAAAAGCCACTCTAATGAAAGAAAACTCATAAACTAGAAATGGCAGTAAAAGAATGGAAAAAGTGCACATGCAGCAGTCTTGAATTAGACATGCGACAAATAAATGGATGTTTTTACAGCAGATATTCTGGTTGTGTGGCAGTACACATCCATCCCGGACGCCTGCAGCCGCACACCCACGTCAGCTGCAGCGCCGCGGCTTCCCCAGAGCCTAATCAGATAAATAACTTAGAGCTAACAGTCACTTTTTGAGACCTACATTCAGAAACAGTTTGTAAATTGTTTGTAAATGTCTGTTTGAAATTTGAAAGTAGACTTTTTTGCTTTCTTCTGGTATCTGGGGTGTCAGCTCGGTTGAGCCCGGGGGGGTTAAAGGAGGAGAGCGTGACTTAAGTTTGAGGTCACGGTCACGGTCAGGGCCGGAGCGAAGCCTTTCTTTAATATAAAAGCTGCCGTTTGTTAGTTTGCTGCTTGTTGACAGTGAAAACTGTTCATTCACCAGGAATCATGAATCATTTTCCTGACTGGAGTTTAGAGAGAGCGAATAATAGTATATTATAGTATTGTCAAATCCAGTATTTGATAATACTCAACAAGTAACTAGTGCCATGTTTTTGCCTTTAAATATGTTTAAAGGTATGAAAACATTAAAGTTTTCAGTTATAATTGCATAAATTGTCTACATTTCATAACTTTATATACTGTCTTGGGGTTACATTTGCATGAAATGCTCAAAACCAAATTAAAAAAAATTAAAGACCAAAAGCTGGGAAAACGAACTTTCCAAATACCAGGTCAGTAATACGCCTGTGTTGAAAAAATTGATTTTCTGAGTTTAAATCGATTCTCATATTAATTCCTAAAAATCGATTTGATTTTTTTTTTTTATCATTACAACTTTTGGTATTTTTTTGTTTATGCCTAAAAAAGGAATGTTTTGTTGGACACGAGAATAACTGGTGCCATGTTTTTCCCTTTAAAAGGAACCCTGGCTATTAAGACATGTAGGTCTTAAAAGATAAATGTTGGTATCAATTATAACAATGTGATATAAAAAACCTTGTTGATGTCTTCGTTTTTATAAAATTTGAAAATATAATTTAACATGTAGGTCGCCATTGTTGTAGTGATTCTGGGTAGTACGTCACACGGTGGCACCTGCTAACCCCCGTACACTGTTCTGACACCCAGAAACAGATGAAAACACAGCTAAACAGGTGACGGCGCACCAGAAACACAGATCAAAACACAGCTGAACATTAAGGTGACGGCGCACCTACAAAAAAGTTAAAAAAAAAAAAAAAAAAAAAAAAGTACAGCACCATACAGCATGAACTACAAAAACACCATAAAACTAACTAAAAGATAGACTAACAGACCACACGTTTCAACCAGCAGATAACCGATGCTACAATAAAAACCCCAGCCAGATCTGGCGTCATTAAATTAAATAAAGATGTTCTTGCCTATTTGAAGCGAAGTCTGCGCCTCCCCCAAGTCCTGGGCCAGTCCCCTCAGCCTCTGGTCTGTCATCAAACGGTGGACCCAGCACCCGAAGCCGGTTTTAGGCGGGGGCAGGGGTGGGCTATGCTCACCGGCGTCTCCATCCTGGCCAGAGCGGAGAGCGCAGAGCGCAGAGCGGAGAGCGGGTGGCGGAGAGCGGGTGGCGGAGCGCTGCAGGCTCTATGCCCCGGCTACGCAGGCTACGGCGTAGCCTACGCCGTCTGCGCCGTAGGCTCCTGCGTCGACTACGCCGTCTACGCAGGAGCCTAATGCACTGGTAAGATGCTCACGACATTGATCATTTTTGCAGATCTCCCGTGCATCACAGAACTTTGATCCAGTTTGCCTGAACCGAGACGTCTTATGGGCTCCCTCATCAGCCTCCACGGCCGGGAGATGCTGCTCATCTATGTTTTAGATACCTGTCCCAGTTAAACTAACGTGGCTTATCTTCCCAGAGCCACCGCTCTACGCCATCGCCCCCAGAATGCATTGCGCAGGTAAAACATGGCGCCTCCCGCAGGTCAAAATATGTGATAAACATTGTAGATTTTTAAAGCAATTAGATTATTTTATGTGTTTCTAACAACATATTTTAGTATAAGAGAACAATTGTGGCTTATTAGGGACTACATGTCTTAATAGCCAGGGTTCCCTTTAAATATGTTTAAAGGTATGAAAACATTAAAGTTTTCAGTTATAATTGCATAAGTTGTCTACATTTCATTACTTTATTATATACTGTCTTGGGGTTACATTTGCATAAAATGCTCAAAACCAAATTCTCAAAAATTAAAAACCGAAATAGACCGAAAATGGAAAAAATAAAACCGATTTCATACGTCTCTTGTTAATTCTGCCCCACGATGTTTCTGTTTCAGTTCTATCAGCATTCTGGGAGCTGATTGGTCCTTACAGCATCATTAGCTGCAATACTTGCTGTTGAATCTCAATATAATACTAGTATTAATATGTTGCAGAACTACAGTCATATAATTCATGCAACAGCTGAAAAACAGTTTTAACCCTTCTGATGTCTTTGGGTCAAAATGACCCAATTCTTCTATCCTTCTTTCCTCCTGCCATGCTCTCTCCTTCCTTTAAACTTTCCTCTTTTCCTCCTTTTTCTTCCTACCTCCCTTTCGTCATTCGTTCCTTTATTACCTTATTTGCTTTTCCTTCCTTCCTTATTTTCTCCATTCCTTCATTCTTCCCTCCCTTCTTTCTTTCCTTTTCTCCATTCTTTCTTTCCTTCCTTTCTCCCTTCCTTCCATCTTTTCTCCCTTCTTTCCTCCCTTCCATACTTTCTCCCTTCCTTACTCCCTTTCCTATTTCCTTCCTTCTTTCCCTCTTTTCTCCTTTCTCCCTTTCCTACTTACTTCCTTCTTTCCTTCCTTCCATCTTTTCTCCCTTCCTTCATTCCCTCTCTCCTCCCTTCACCCTCACTTGACCTAAAGACAGCACAAGGGTTAATAACAATAACCCAAATCAATATCGGAATCAAATCAAATCTTGATAATCGATTCTGAATGTTAACAATCGAATTGATTCTTGACATTTGAATCGATCCCCAGCTCTAGTGGGAACGTCTGCAGCTTCAGATGCCTGTGAACGAATTCCAGCTACAGATTTTGATTTGAAAGAATGCGAGGTTGCGAGTTGTGAGGATATAACATCTGTCACTTTAACCCACAAATCTTTGTGTTTCCTCTGATTTCCTTGTGAAGGTTCTTACGGAAGGTGGTCATACGTGACTCTGAAGCTTTGATGTTTCTCCCAGGAGACGCTGCATTTACCCTGGTCATGCCTCTGTTTACTAAATACTCCACCGTCCTCAGTGAATGCTGCGTCCAATGAGCTGCCCTGATTGTGTCACAACCAATCTCGCCTCTGCCCGGTTCATACGGCGATGGAGAGTTCAGGCGGCGCCGTTACTGCTGTTTCTTTATTTAATCTCTCAGCCGGGACGGCCGTAATTAAGACGGTCCGGGATATCAGAACACAATCAGCCTTTCATGGAATCAGCTTAAATTTAGAGCTTCGGATGGAGAAGCTGAATTAACAGCATTTCCAACATCTATTACCCTATAACTAACACCAAGACATCAAATAGTGCTGAAAAATGACTGGAAAATGAATACAAATAAGATCAACCTCTGCCACATCTTGTATAAGGCAAGGCAAGTTTATTTCTATAGCACAATTCAACACAAGGTAATTCAAAGTGCTTTACATCAACATTAAAAGTGGCAAGAGACAATTGAAACATAAATAACAAATACAATGAAATAAGAATGATAAGAAAAGAGGCAAAATAACAAAACCACAAGTTGTTAAAAAGTAAGGGCAGTAGATCCAGCAGGTACATCTCATTCTTACAATGGCAAGAATTACGTTTCTATACGGTCAAAACGTACAAAGACCGGGTCAAATACAGTATTACAAACGTAATCTGTGCAGTAATCTGTATAAAACGCAGCTTCCTGATGAAGGACATAACAGCTGACTGTGTATCTCTTTATAATATTGCCCATATTGCAATCGTCCAGAATGGCCCAAAGGGCAATGTTGCTAGCATTTTGCTAACGAGCTAAAGTCGCAAAGTCCCACTGCGCACCAGCGGGTGTACAGCATGACCCCGCTCTGATGTGGAAAAATAAAATCCCCCAAAAATAAAACACGCCCGAAAAAACGAGAAAAAACATGAAAATGAAGGCAATATAATGGTAAACAGAAAAAGTTTCCCTTTTCTTATTATTATTCCGCACTTTTTTTCGTCCGTTAATACGGCCCGAACCGCAACGTGCACCCATGCATGGCATACATCGTTGGATGCGTCTCCATCGTGCCTTTATGGGTATTACTTTTCTCAGTAATAGGGGTTACCGTGGCAACGCTAAATGCCAAAAAGCAAAAAAAAAGGCGAAAATTCGGACGCTTATTGCTCGGCCGAACTTTATCGTAGAGACATCGTTCAAACTTTCAAACACTCGGCCCGATCGGCACTAACGGACCATACAACCTCATTATGCTAATTATTATAGTTTTTGCGAAATTGACCTTTCATTTTTTTTTTTATTTCCGTTTGACTTTGGACGTTTGTTGCTAGGTAACAGGTTATCGTAGAGAAATTGTACAAAATCTTCCCCGACTCAGCACGCTGTTGACTTCAACATATTCAAATTTGATGAAGCTGGGATTTAAGGAAATTTTATGTCAAAATCCAGGCCAAATGGCCCCATTCATTCGGATGGGGTTTTTTACCACAGTGAAAAAAAAACCTATCCGTTAATGTAGCCTGAACCGGAACGTGCACCCATGCATGGCATACACCGTTAGATGCGTCTCCATGCCTCGATGGGAATTACTTTTCTCAGTCAAAAGCGTTACCGTGGGGACGCTAGATGCCAAAAAGCGCACCCCATTAATAACTATTGGGAGCACAGGAATGAATGCAATACAACCGTAAACACCTCAAACTGACATAGAACCACCCCGAACACAACCACTACAGCCCCAAAGCAAAGCAGCGAGAGGGGTCGAATGGGCGGTAGGGCATGCCCATGTCAAAATTTCCTGAAATGTTCTAGTTTCATTTTATTTGCTATTTACTGTACAATTATGTCTTGCTGCTTTTAATGTCAATGTAAAGCACTTTGAATCACCTTGTGTTGAATTGTGCTATATAAATAAACTTGCCTTGCCTTGCCTAAGAATTCAGAGTAAACAATTTCCAAAAAGGTGAAATAAAGCCAGCAGAGGCAGATTAGAGTATTTCTTAGGTTATTGTTTCCTTAACCTCCAGCGCCGGAGCAACGTTGCAGCACTGTGGCTGTTTGAAATGGTTCTGTAGGAGTAAATTTAGCTCCTTTGCTGTTGCATGAGTTATTGGACCAGATCCTGTGGGCAAAGCTCAGGCTCTCCGTAACGTCTGCATCTACAGTATCTCACACGCATTTTGAATATGTAGCATGACAAGATGTTAAAGCTTTGCATTATTTAATCTACTGCATTAAAATAACATAATTCAAACACGGGTGCAGAAAGAGGTCAATCAAGCCCGCTCAGATAGATCTATTTATTTCCCAAACACACCTCTGGGCCCGGCTCCAGGAGGGAGCCGAGGCCTCACAGTCAGATTGGCGTCAGGGGAAGGGAGTCTCTGATCATTTAATAGGCCTGGCCCCTGACAGACAGCGCTCGCTTCGTCAGCCTGTCAGGGGGCCAGAGCCCAAACCTGCACAGCTATTTCAATCCCGGCCGGCTGCACGCTGAGAGGCTGAGAAAAACAACAAATCAAGAGCTTCAAATGTTCCGTCTCTGTCACTACTGGTCATTATCTAACAACGCAAGTGCAGATTTCACTAGATTACACCATGAATGTAACCTTATTTCCCTCTGCAAGCGTAATGCATATATTCACGATAATACTGTACATGAAAAACCCCGATCTGACGCCGTCCTGTTTGTTTGTCTTCGCTGAATGGATACAAGCACGTAAAATAAGTGCAGACGAACACAAACCCTCCACGCCGGCATGCTTCCACTTTGCACCGTGTAGCGCCATAGGCAGTACTGGAGTTGAGGGGGGATGGCTTCCCCCTGAAATAAAAACGGTCCAAATCATCCCCCCTGAAATAAAATAATACCGCTATTTCAACATTTAGAGTCATCACCAGAAAAATAACATATTTGACAATTTTCACCTGTTTCAAGTAAATTTTCACTTGAAATAAGTAGAAAAATCTGCCAGTGGGACAAGATTTATCTTCTCATTACAAGCAAAAAAAATCAGATTGTTCTACTTATTTCAAGTGAAAATCTACTTGAAACAGGTGAAAATTGTTGTTTTTTCCAGTGATAAACCGTCAAAAAATTCCCCACGGACAATTTCAAAACGTACGAAAAAACGCACGAAAAAACGCACGAAAAAATGTACGAAAAAACGCACGAAAAAACGCACAAAAAAATGCACAAAAAACACACGAAAAACGCACGAAAAAAGCACGAAAAACGCAAAAACGCACGAAGATTGATGAGTCTTGTTTTAAGTGTAATGCATTTTTTTTTTTACTAAAATGAGACATTTTAACTAGAAATAGGACAAATATTATTGTTAAGATTTTGAGTTTTTGCAGTGATCCATTTTATATTGTTGTGTTTTGATGTATTTGATGTAAGTCCAGTGGATATTTAAAGCTTACAGAAGGCTGCATTTAACTGCTGCTACTGTATGTCATTCCTGCAGTATTTCTGCAGCTGTTTTGGTCACTGCTATTATTTGTAATATATTATATTATTTGTAATCAGCACAAATTATCTGTCCCCATATGATAAAATCCCCCATCCCCCCTGATTTTTTTTTTTTACAACTTGAGTACTGGCCATGGGCTAAAACATCACGGCGCATTTGAGTCACACAAACACACAAAAACAGGAACGTGTCTGGAAGCAAAGCAGAACAATATCAGCCTCGGAAGCACAGCTGTGCCTGCTGCGGGAGAAAATGATGCCCCTGACGTTGCCCCTAATGCCCCTAATGCCCCCGCCCTGCAACAGCAGCAGATACACCTGAACACGCCCGACGGGCGACGCGTGACCTTGGCCGAGGTCGGCGAGGAAGAAGCCACGGCGATTAACACCTGCGACATCGCTGCCATCAGAAGAACGTCGTTAGCAGAGAGCACTTGTGAACGCATTTGTAATCACTTATCCTGTTGTGAGTGCAGTCATCAGGAGGTCATTCCTAATGAAGAGAAATGGTAAGTAATATTAATCAGGCGTTTTAAAGAAAATCCAATGTTCTTTGATGAGACTAGGGCGAGATGCCGAAAGGGGAACGGGGGAATTACCATACCATTGAAAAAAATCGATTTTCCGATTCTAAATCGATTCTCATATTAATTCCTAAAAATCGATTGGTATATTTAAAGATCAATTTTTTTTTTCATCATTACATTAAAACTTTTGATATTTTTTTGTTCATGCCCAAAAAAGGAATGTTTTGTTTGACACAAGAATATCTTGTGGCACCAGATATTCTTGTGCCATGTTTTTACATTTAAAGGTATGAAAACATTAAAGTTTTCAGTTATAATTGTATAAATTGTCTATATTTATTTGCTTTATATACTGTCTTGGGGTTAAATTTGCATAAAATGCTAAAAACCTGGTTTATTCTGGTGTAAGGTTGGACATTTTAGCATGGGAGTCAAAGGAGTTTGAGCCCCAAGTGGCTGGTCGGTGAAACTGCAGTTTTTTGTTACTTCCTGGTTGGCGTATACCTAGGGCTGGGCGATATGGACCAAAAGTCATATCTCGATATTTTCTAGCTGAATGGCGATACTCGATATATATCGATATTTTTTCTGTGCCATAATTGGGGTTTCCTCCAAAGCATTATAGCATAGCATCTCTGTTAGCATCTCTGTTAGCATTTCTGTTAGCTTCATTTTTTTCTGAGGCAAACCCTTAAAAAAAACAGTCAGTTTTAATACAAAGCCTCGTGCCAAATGTCACACAGGTACCTTTATTAACAGAGGTCTGCACAATATCAAAATGAATTGAATAAAATAAAACAAATTTCCCTTTCCTGCATAACAATTAAATTAAAATACACTGTGCAATTAATACAATGTAGACAGTAACAGGCAGACTTTTCCACTGAGGTTGACAGTTGTGCAAATAACAAAACATTTGTGCAAATCTCAAATAAAACATTCAAGTCAATTTGTAACAAAATAAGCTATATCAAAATCATATTTTTTTTATTTTTAAATCTATATAAACGATATTGTCTCGTACCATATCGCGTTTGAAAATATATCGATATATATTAAAATCTCGATATATCGCCCAGCCCTACGTATAACCACATTAAAATCAAAGAAGTATTACATTCTTGAATACTAATGTCTTCACACAAAGGTCTGGGCATTTTTAAGGTCAGTATGGAACCAGGAACCAGGATGGTGGACGACAGGCTGCCTACTATCAAAGCCAGGGATGGTTTTGAAAGTGCTATTTTCTATTGATATATGAAGGAGCCTTGAGTTTGGTCGAACGAAGCGTCAAGAGATTAAAGAGGAACTGCAGCCAGACATTTCTTAAGTGAAGGCGACACTATGGATGGATTTGTGATTCCGCAGGGTTCCCGAGAGAAACGAGCAGTTTGTGACAGATTTAATATGCAAAGTTGCAAAATGAATGTCAAGTAAGGTTTCAGCCGCCCGGCGCCATCTGCCAACACGCCGAGGTGGAGGATGTTATAGTTAAAAGTTTTTGTTTTTTGGAAAGACCATGTGTGCCAACACACATGGTCAAATTAAAAGTTAAGCATCCACCTGTTGATCACCATAAACTGGAGAATATTTCCAAACTTCCAGTGAATTGTGAAGAAGCAGTAAAACACAGATGAAGAGAAACGACCTCAAACCCACGGCGCCGTTGTCTGAAAGCTGCGTCTCAGCTGTAAAAAAGATGCAAAACTTAGTGTTAGTGTAGACGTGATTCAAAGTGTTGACTTTTGTTACTAACGAACAACGACGTGGGAATTACTCATAGAAGATATCGCTCCGTTTTCACACATTTGGAAACTCTTACTTCACAAAAACCAAGGTGATGATGGGAAAAATTACCAACTCTGACTTTACGAGCATTGGTTTATTGTCATGGTGAGTACATCTATCTTCCCCGTGCGCCACAGGGGCCTCAACACATGATTGTACAAAAGAGAATTAAAATATGAAGCTGTAAAATACGAGGAGTCCAATTCGGTGGCACAAGAAGCAGTTTCCAGCATCTGCATCGGAATATGCTCCCAAACATAAACTGAGAAATTAATTTGAGTCATAAATTGTTATGTATATGGGCTGAATCAGTTGTTGGCAATGTATGTTTCAGTTGATGACAGTTTTTCTGCGCTGGCACCGGCGCTGCATTGAAAATCAAACAGTGTACGGCTGTCAAATCTTTGGCCAAGACACACTGGACGACAGCAGATTTGATAAAAACCCAAACCAATCCACAAGACAATCTGACATACGGGCTGCTCATCTCCCGCTTTGCTAAATCAACACAGATTGGACTAATGTGTCGCCATAATCCTCACAACATTCAAAAACTGCAGCAAAAGTATGGGGCTCATAATTCACAAATGCACACGCCGATCCACAAATGCACAGGACAAGATCCACAAATGCACAGAACAATTCACACGTGCGTAGGACAAGATTCACAAATGTATTTTTGATGCACACACAAATATAACCTGATTTACAAAAGTTTTTTTGTCTGTGACTTTTGAAACT
Organism: Cololabis saira; assembly: GCF_033807715.1. Taxonomy (NCBI): domain Eukaryota; kingdom Metazoa; phylum Chordata; class Actinopteri; order Beloniformes; family Belonidae; genus Cololabis; species Cololabis saira. The sequence continues at coordinate 41,722,337 of NC_084600.1, forward strand.
CCCCTGCCGGGCTGGGGATCGATTCAAATGTCAAGAATCGATTCGATTCCAATTTTTAACATTCAGATCGATTGTCAAGATTTGATTTAATCCGATTTGATTCCAATATTGATTTAGGTTAGTGTTATTAAAACTGTTTTTTGAGCTGTTGCATGAATTATATGACTGATATGAAGAGATCCAGGGCAGAAAACAGGCCTTCTTTTTTCCCACATTCCGTTTAAATTTTTTTCCTTTTTCGGCCTATTTCCGTTTTTAAATTTTGAGAATTTGGTTTTTAGCATTTTATGCAAATGTAACCCCAGGACAGTATATAAAGTAATGAAATATAGACAATTTATACAATTATAACTGCAAACTTTAATGTCTTCATACCTTTAAACATATATAAAGGCAAAAACATGGCACAAGTTATTCTCGTGTCCAACAAAACATTCCTTATTTGGGCATAAACAAAAAAATACCAAATGTTGTAAATGTAATGATGAAAAAAAATCGATCTAGACATACAAATCAATTTTTAGGAATTAATATGAGAATCGATTTAGAATCAGAAAATCTATTTTTTCAACACAGGCCTAGTCCCCTGACGGGACTCAATGCAGTTCAAACCGCAGGTGTATCCGCCCCTTTAATCTGATTGGTTTACGAGTAAATCGCCCCCCCACGTGCGGTGCGCTCATATGATTGGTTGCAACAAAGGAAGATATCTGATTGGTTGCAGATCCTTTCGTGTTATAAAAACGTGATTTGTGGATTGAGTCACGTCAGGGGAATCTCATGCCCCGTTTACACGTAACACGCGTTTTGGCCGTTAGTTTACATGAAAATGAAGCTCAAAGTCTCCAAAAACCATAATTCCTGAAAACTCCGGCCAAAGTGGAGAATTGCAAAAACTCCGTCTTCACGTTTGCTTGTAAACAGAGAGAAACGGACATTTAGGCTTCAGGACGTCACATTATGCGACAGAAATGTCACCAGTGTCATGTGTGCGACCTGTGTTTACAATTTCTTTGGCCACGTGTCATTTGTTTTTTTTTTTTTCCAGTTATGTGGAAACGTGGCCTCAAAAGTTACACGCAAATGCAGTTATAATTGTATAAATTGTCTATATTTCATTACGTTATATACTGTCTTGGAGTTACATTTGCATAAAATGCTAAAAACCAAATTCTCAAAAATTAAAAACCGAAATAGGCCGAAAATGGAAAAAATTAAAACGGAATGTGGGAAAAAATAAAATCGATTTCACACGGCCTCTGTTTGTTTTAATAACACTAACCCAAATCATTATTGGAATCGATTCTGAATCGAATCGATTCTTGACATTTGAATAGATCCCCAGCCCTACAGGGGAGTTTCAAAATTCACACACAAATGCAACGCAGCTCACAGACAAAAAAACTTAAATCAGGTTATATTTGTGCGTGCATCAAAAATACATTTGTGTATCTTGTCCTACGCACGTGCATATCGGTCTGTGCTAGGGCTGGGCGATTTTGGACAAAAATAAAATCCCGATTTTTTTTCTCTGAAAACCCGATTTTCGATTTCGATTTTTTTGGTAAAACTACAAAAGACAATGGAATAAATTGTTTCAAATATTTTATCTTTATTTTTAAAGAAAAATAGCAAACAAATTTCCCTATTGGGAATGAAGTGCAATTGAAAGATCCTGTAAATCCTCCTTGAGTTTAGTAAAGTGACAACATTTACAATTTTCTTGACCAAACAAAGATGACTAGACGAGCTCTGTCTGTAATGCAGCTGCAAAAAAAAGGAACATCGATTTTCCGATTTTCCTTTTCTTAACATCGTCTTGATTAATAAATCCTATTTAGATTTAAAATCGATTAATCGCACAGCCCTAGTCTGTGCATTTTTTAATCTTGTCCTGTGCGTTTGTGGATCGGTGTGTGCATTTGTGAATGATGAGACTGTTCTAGCCCCATGCAGAATAACCACTTGCCAGTGTGTGGAAAGTTGCCACTCTTTGATTTCCACTAGCAAACTCAGGTTTGTCTCGGCGCGATCGGTCCGCAGCAACCTGTTCCCAGCCCACCGCAGATGGATTATCTGCTGAAATGCAGTGGGTGGCGGGGAGTGGGAGGTGGCGCGAGAGGCGAGGTGCTGAAGGATGCCGTGGGTGGATTCATTACAGTAAACTGCAGAAGCAAGTTACTAATCAATGCTGAGGTGTGATTTTTTTTCTTTTTTTTCTTTCCTCATTTTGTTTTTGAGGTTTTCTGCAGCGATTTTGCGTAGGAGTTTGTGAGCATGTGTTGCAGCGGAGAGCAGAGGGCCACTTAAGGCCACTGCATAATAACAAGGTTTCTGTTGGGCATAAAAAAAAAATGCTTAAACCCAACTGACACACACACAGATCGAGAGGGGCCCCCTCGTTACTCATGCATGACCAGTCCATAATACACTTCTCCGCTTTCACTCACCGTTGGCCGGACAACAGAATTACTGAGAAAGGGATTGGGGCAGGCAGGATTTGCCAAGACTGTGGGAACAGCCAGATTCTTTCTTACGCCACAAAGGATGGAGGAAGAGCAGATTAACTTTCTCATTCTGATCTACAAACATGCAGGAGTGGTGAAAATATTATTCGGGATTGCATCGCCGTCTATTTCTGACTCTGATACAGCAGAAAAATACTTTTCCGCTCGAGTTCCAGGCAAAAAGATTGGCGACGGAAAAAGAACTCGGTTGAAATGAACACAAAAGATAAGATTTAGTGGCGTATCAAAGTAAGGAAATGATGCAAATGTCTGCACCTGCAAGTCATAAACTGTGCATTAATCAGCCCACAAGTGTGTGAGGTTGTACATGCGTGTTTCCGTGTGTGTGTGTGTGTGTGTGTGTGTAGTACCCAGCTCTCGGCCGAACATCGATCAGTCTGGCTCCCTACAAAGCAGATGTGAGCAGACAACTAATGGAAGAGCTAGCCTCAATTAGCCCACTGACTGATGGGAAATGTGATTTCATTTAGTTGTCACTACAGAGACTGTAAACAAGTCATGTTTCCCCTTCAGGAGACGAGGAAGCCGCCGCCGCGCGGCGCGCGCCGCAGAGGGAGAGCAGCAGTCGGGTGCATGCGCCGATCCTCGCAGCGACTCGTGCATCCAAACACACTTCACTGAACGCTGTGAAAATGTGATGAAGCCTTTTCTTTAAGTTAAAAAGCGTCTCCGCCACCTGCGGGCTGCACGATTACGTTAATCGTGTGCTATTGTTTCCCTCAAAACTGCTCGCTGAGCACAAACACCTACAAAAACGTTCACCTGCGGCCGAAAACTGCTAAGATTTCAAACTAGTGTTGTTTTTGTTGTCAGCGTGTTTCCATTTTAGTTTTAGTCTAGTCTTTGGGTCAAGCTATCATTTTAGTTTTTATTAGTTTTAGTCACGTTCATTCTCCTTTTAGTCGTGTCAAGTTTCAGTCGACTAAAAGTCTGAGCATTTTAGTCTTTTTTTAGTCAGAATTGTCCAGGACCATTTTTACGGAAGAGTATTAGGACCAGACAGGAGAAAAATATTTGAGAGGGGAAGATTTTTTTTTATTTTGCATTTTGAGAAAAAAGTCGAAATGTCGAGAAAAAAGTCGAAATGCAGAGAAAAAAGTCGAAATGCCGAGATTAATGTTGAAATACAATTTCAAGAATAAAGTCGAAATTTCGCAGTTTTTCTCAACATTTCAACTTTATTCACGAAATTTTGACTTTTTTCTCGAAATTGTACTTCAACATTAATCTTTTTTCTCGAAGTGCATAATGAAATAAAAATCTTCCTCCTTTAAAATATTATTTTTATTTTTCTCCTGCCTGGCCCTAAAACTCTTCTGCACATTTGAGTCTAGTTTTAGTCAAAGATTGTATTTATCCAAACCCATTTTACAATTCAAACAAGGTTATCTTATTATTATATTATTGTTACCTTATAGACTCAAGAATACATTCATTCCAGATACAGAAGACTCTGATTTGAGTTTACAACATATTTATTTTTCCGCATTTCTCCCCATCTTTTTCTTTTTCCACGACACATTGGGTTTTCTTTTCCACGTCTATGTAGGAAAGTGTATCCAAAGATGGTTCTTCTTCTTCTTCTCCAGCCCTAGAGCAGATCCCCGTGTTTCTCTATGTAACTTTGTTTTTAATTTACGTTAACTAGAGCTCTGCGTTAACGGCATCAGCCTCTAACTCTGCAGCTGCAACTTCTGGATCTGATTCCTGCTGCAGCGACTGGGATTGAGGACTAACGTCACCCAGCAGAACTAAACCAGAGAAACTACTGAAAACATGGACATTAAACCAGAGAAACTACTGAAAACATGGACATTAAACCAGAGAAACTAGTGAAAACATGGACATTAAACCAGAGAAACTACTAAAAACATGGACATTAAACCAGAGAAACTACTGAAAACATGGACATTAAACCAGAGAAACTACTGAAAACATGGACATTAAACCAGAGAAACTACTGAAAACATGGACATTAAACCAGAGAAACTACTGAAAACATGGACATTAAACCAGAGAAACTACTGAAAACATGGACATTAAGGATCTTTGGTAGAACATTTCGTCTCGTTTTGGTCAACGAAAATAAAGACACATTTTAGCAGAGTTTTTATTTTGTAATCTACATTTTAGTCTCGTTTTTATTCCTCTACGATATTGCATTATATATTTAATTCTCGTTATCGTCACATGACCAGCATTTTTGTTGCGTCTCGTCTCGTTTTCCTCAGGTGATAAAGCATTTAGTCGTAATTTCATTGACGAAAGCAACTTTAATTCAAACCGGGACAGGAAGTCTCTTTGTGAATCTCAACCGTCAGAACCTACACAAGTGGATTCCACATGAAAGCGTCTGCAGCGTCTGGAGCGTCTGCAGCAGATTCCTGCAGCGTTTAACACTGATCGGCTCCAAGGTTGAAATCTGGTGCCAAATATTGTGTAGGTTCTGTTGTTGCTGCCAAACCGGCTCTGACCCGTTAGAACCCGGACACAAGGACGTCAGGGACGTCCTGCAGCGTCCCGCTGTGTCCTGTGGTGTCTGGCGTCGGCGCTGGCCGATGGTCTCCGGGGAAACGCTCGTGCTGCCACGTCCTCAGCAGTGCAATCACTCCGGGTCCTGGTGGGTCCTGGCAGGTCCTGGCGGGTCCTGTTGGGTCCTGGCAAGTCCTGGCGGGTCCTGGCGGGTCCTGGCAGGTCCTAGCGGGTCCTGGCAGGTCCTGGAAGGGTCTTGGCGGGTCCTGGCGAGTCCTGGCGGGTCCTGGCGGGTCCTGGCCGGTCCTGGCAGGTCAGGCCTGGCGGGTCCTGGCGGGTCCTGGGAGGTCCTGGCAGGTCCTGGCCGGTCCTGGCGAGTCCTGGCAGGTCCTGGAAGGTCCTGGCGGGTCCTGGCAGGTCCTGGCAGGTCCTGGCCGGTCCTGGCCGGTCCTGGCCGGTCCTGGCCGGTCCTGGCCGGTCCTGGCGGGTCCTGGCGGGTCCTAGCGGGTCCTGGCCGGTCCTGGCAGGTCCTGGCGGGTCCTGGCCGGTCCTGGCCGGTCCTGGCGGGTCCTGGCGGGTCCTGGTGGGTCCTGGTAAGTCCTGGTAAGTCCTGGTGGGTCCTGGCGGGTCCTGGCGGGTCCTGTCGGGTCTTGACGGGTCCTGGCGGGTCCTGGCCGGTCCTGGCCGGTCCTGGCGGGTCCTGGCGGGTCCTGGTGGGTCCTGGTAAGTCCTGGTGGGTCCTGGCGGGTCCTGGCGGGTCTTGACGGGTCCTGGCGGGTCCTGGCGGGTCCTGGCCGGTCCTGGCCGGTCCTGGCCGGTCCTGGCCGGTCCTAGCGGGTCCTGGCGGGTCCTGGCGGGTCCTAGCGGGTCCTGGCGGGTCCTGGCGGGTCCTGGCGGGTCCTGGCGGGTCCTGGCGGGTCCTGGCGGGTCCTGGTAAGTCCTGGTGGGTCCTGGCGGGTCCTGGCGGGTCTTGACGGGTCCTGGCGGGTCCTGGCCGGTCCTGGCCGGTCCTGGCGGGTCCTGGCGGGTCCTGGTGGGTCCTGGTAAGTCCTGGTGGGTCCTGGCGGGTCCTGGCGGGTCTTGACGGGTCCTGGCGGGTCCTGGCCGGTCCTGGCCGGTCCTGGCCGGTCCTGGCCGGTCCTGGCCGGTCCTAGCGGGTCCTGGCGGGTCCTAGCGGGTCCTGGCGGGTCCTGGCGGGTCCTGGCGGGTCCTGGCGGGTCCTGGCGGGTCCTGGCGGGTCCGTCCTGGCGGGTCCGTCCTGGCGGGTCCTGTTGGGTCCTGGCCGGTCCTGGCCGGTCCTGGCGGGTCCGTCCTGGCAGGTCTTGGCGGGTCCTGGCGGGTCCTGGCGGGTCCTGGCGGGTCCTGGCGGGTCCTGGAAGGGTCCTGGCGGGTCCTGGCGGGTCCTGGCGGGTCCTGGCGGGTCCTGGCGGGTCCTGGCGGGTCCTGGCGGGTCTTGGCGGGTCTTGGCGGGTCTTGGCCGGTCCTGGCCGGTCCTGGAGGGTCCTGGCCGGTCCTGGAGGGTCCTGGCCGGTCCTGGAAGGTCCTGGCCGGTCCTGGAAGGTCCTGGCGGGTCCTGGCGGGTCCTGGCGGGTCCTGGAAGGTCCTGGCGGGTCCTGGCGGGTCCTGGCAGGTCCTGGCCGGTCCTGGCAGGTCCTGGAAGGTCCTGGCGGGTCCTGGCGGGTCCTGGCAGGTCCTGGCCGGTCCTGGCAGGTCCTGGCAGGTCCTGGCGGGTCCTGGCAGGTCCTGGCAGGTCCTGGCGGGTCCTGGCGGGTCCTGGCGGGTCCTGGAAGGTCCTGGCGGGTCCTGGAAGGTCCTGGAAGGTCCTGGAAGGTCCTGGCCGGTCCTGGCAGGTCCTGGCAGGTCCTGGCGGGTCCTGGCGGGTCCTGGCAGGTCCTGGCCGGTCCTGGCGGGTCCTGGCGGGTCCTGGCAGGTCCTGGCAGGTCCTGGCAGGTCCTGGCCGGTCCTGGCGGGTCCTGGCGGGTCCTGGCAGGTCCTGGCAGGTCCTGGCAGGTCCTGAAAGGTCCTGGCAGGTCCTGGGAGGTCCTGGGAGCCGGTCAGAGCCTCACCGTCCCTCAGCCAGCCTCCGTGCTTCATATAAACCCAGATATTTGTGCCGGTCAGTCACATCGTGTTCTCAACCATCTGCTGCCAGAGAATTACACTCAGCAATAATTACAGTAATGTTGCACGATTTCTCTTCAGCACAGCCGTATTATTTATCATTAAAAGCATTACATTTTGCAACGCGGTAATCCAACATAGAGCTAATTTAATGATGCGATGCTACAATATTGATCCGGCCATGTCAGACATGCGGCTCAAGCCTTCCAGTTAATGCAAATCGCTCATCAAGCTCTTTTGCTGCATCATTTTTCAGACTTTATGTAAAGTCCAGACCTACTTTTTACAAAAAAACTCCTTTAATTTTACAATTGACATTAAAGCTTAAAAACGGACTAGTGGTTCATTAAAATGCTGTTAACAATGTGATTATAGAACAGCTTCTCTTAACCCTTGTACTGTCTTTGGGTCAAAATGACCCAATTCTTCTATCCTGCTTTCCTCCTGCCATGCTCTCTCCTTCCTTCAAACTTTCCTCTTTTCCTCCTTTTTTACCCTCCTTTACTCCTTTTTCTTCCTACCTCCCTTTTGTCATTCGTTCCTTTATTACCTTCTTTGCTTTTCCTTCCTTCCTTATTTCCATCTTTTCTCCCTTCCTTCCATCTTTTCTCCCTTCCTTACTCCCTTTCCTACTTCCTTCCTCCTTTCCTTATTTTCTCCTTTATCCCTTCCACCTTTTCTCCCTTCTTTCCATCTTTTCTTCCTTCCTTACTCCCTTTCCTACTTCCTTTATTACCTTCTTTGCTTTTCCTTCCTTATTTCCTTATTTTCTCCATTCCTTCCTTCTTCTCTCCCTTCTTTCTTTCATTTTCTCCATTCTTTCTTTCCTTTTCTCCATTCTTTCCTTCCTTTTCTCCATTCTTTCCTTCCTTTCTCCCTTCCTTCCATCTTTTCTCCCTTCCTTACTCCCTTTCCTACTTCCTTTGCTTTTCCTTCCTTCTTTCCTTATTTTCTCCATGCCTTCCTTCTTCCCTCCCTTCTTTATTTCCTTTTCTCCATTCTTTCTTTCCTTCCTGTCTCCCTTCCTTCCATCTTTTCTCCCATCCTTACTCCCTTTCCTACTTCCTTCCATCTTTTCTCCCTTCTTTCCTCCCTTCCATCTTTTCTTCCTTCCTTACTACCTTTCCTGCTTTCTTCCTTCTTTCCTTCTTTTCTCCTTTCTCCTTTCCTTCCATCTTTCCTTCATTCCTTCTCTTCTCCGTTCCTCCTCCCCTGACCCAAACGCAGCACAAGGGTTAAGCTACAGGACAGAAACTTCCATCCTGCAGTGTAGAAACTATTGTCTTCTCTCCTAACACACACAGCTGTGCAAGAACCCACTCTACTTTTAGCAAATAAATATGGGATTTAATTCAGAACATATGAGGTATGGACCTCCGGTTTTGTGTCTGTCGGCCCAAATCAGCAGCAACAAGCGATGATGCCAGCCGAATGTCACAGCTCTGTTGACTGGCTGAACCACTTCTCCACACCGGTTCACTCCCAATCATCTTAATCTGCAACAGGTGAACATTCATCCAGATAACTGTTCAGGCTGATTGCTTTACCCACCATGTCTATGCTGATCCCATTATGGAAATGCATTTTATATGCCCCCCTTACAAATATACAGAACCAAGAATATACTCACTCAGACACGGAAATGTTTACGGAGCAGCTCGTCTGGCAGACGCTGCACATCAACTACCACTCACATAGACCTGTGTTGAAAAAAATCGATTTTCCGATTGTAAATCGATTCTCATATTAATTCCTAAAAATTAGGGCTGGGCGATATGGACAAAAGTCATATCTGGATATTTTCTAGCTGAATGGCGATACTCGATATATATCGATATTTTTTCTGTGCCATAATTGGGTTTTCCCCCAAAGCATTGTAGCATAGCATCTCTGTTAGCATCTCTGTTAGTTTCATTTTTTTCTGAGGCAAACCCTTAAAAAAACAGTCAGTTTTAATACAGAGCCTCGTGCCAAATGTCACACAGGTTCCTTTATTAACAGAGGTCTGCACAATATCAAAATGTATAAAACAAATGAAATAAAAATAAACTGCCTGCATATATAGAATAAAAATGCTTCTTCAATAAAATAAAACAAATACCCCTTTCCTGCATAACAATTAATTTAAAATACACTGTGCAATTAATACAATTTAGACAGTAACAGGCAGACTTTTCCACTGAGGTTGACAGTTGTGCAAATAACAAAACATTTGTTCAAATCTCAAATGAAACATTCAAGTCAATTTGTCACAAAATAAGCTATGTCAAAATAATAATAATTATTTTTTTTTTTTTAAATCGATATAAACGATATTGTCTCGTACCATATCGCGTTTGAAAATATATCGATATATATTAAAATCTCGATATATCGCCCAGCCCTACTAAAAATCAATTCATATGTCTAAAGATCGATTTTTTTTTTCATCATTACATTACAACTTTTGGTATTTTTTTTGTTTATGCCCCAAACAGGAATGTTTTGTTTGACACAAGAATAACTGGTGCTATGTTTTTGCCTTTAAATATGTTTAAAAGGTATGAAAACATTAAGGTTTACAGTTATAATTGCACAAATTGTCTATATTTCTTTGCTTTATATACTGTTTTGGGGTTACATTTGCAAAAAACAATGTTTCTGAAAGCAATTATATCAACATTCTGGGAGCTGATTGGTCCTTACAGCATCATTAGCTGCAATACTTGCTGTTGAATCTCTATATAATACTAGTATTCATATGTTGCATAACTACAGTCATATAATTCATGCAACAGCTGAAAAAACAGTTATAATAACACTAACCCAAATCAATATGGGAATCAAATCGAATCAAAGCGTTATAATCGATTCTGAATCTTAAGAATCTGAATTGATTCTTGACATTTGAATGGATCCCCAGCCCGGCATTCACATGCATGAAGCTCGTATGCAGTTGAACTGATCTCAATCAGAGCTGAGATCTCACTTCATCCAGAGATAGAGAAAGAGGAAGAGCATGAAGGGCAGAAAGGAAGAAACAAAAAGAAGGCAGTGTGCAAGTGCGACAGTTTCATCACTGCAGCGCGGGTGCATTCTGATGGAAACGGTGGGACTGTATGTAGCGCTCTGGAGAGAGGAAATTATATGTCATGGTCGATAAAGCAAGCCCTTCATATATTTTCAGACAGTATCCTTGTGGCTTAGATCATTGTTCTGGGGATGTAGAACACACGTTATGATGATATCGCCCTCTTTTTAGCCATTAAGTTTCTCTGCAGAGGATTAAGCTACTTTAAGGATTGAGTTTCCCAAGTTTCACTCGTATATATTTCACCTCGAAGTGCTTGTCTCTTATATAGCACATTTTCAACCTTGCAAAGCACTTGGCGATATGTTTCTCACCTAAACAGCACTTTTTATTGTGCTTAAATGCACTCTATATACGGCGTGTGGAGCTTTAGCTCTGCAGTCACACGACAGTGAAAATATCCAGGAGTTGAGTATCTTCCCTTGGATGCCAGTGTTTCTGCTGATGCGCTGACCAGCTCTCGTGGCATTAGTGGAGACCTTCTAACTCGGGGTTCGTCAACCCGCGGCTCTTTAGCGCCGCCCTAGTGGCTCCTGGAGCTTTTTCATAAATGGTTAAAAATGGAAATAGATGGGGGAGGGAAATGTATTTTTAGTTTTTATATGGTTTCTGTAGGAGGACAAACATTACACACACATTCTTAACGTTTTCCAATACTGTAAAAATTAGTGATGCACCGAAATGAAAATTTGTGGCCGAAACCGAAACCGAAAATAATAATAAACACTTGGCCGAATACCGAACAATACCGAACATGGTTCTTCAGCAGTTTTTCATTTATTTTGCCAATTTTTTCACCATTGCATAAATCAAATACATTTGATTTAGGCATGCTTTCCAAAGAAAAAAATCTTTTACAAAATTACAAGGTAGAAAATATTTATTGAACATAAAAAAATTAAAATGTTTTAATTTCCCAGCATTATGTTGTTTTGGTTCCACCTCCTGGTGAATGTTAGGTAAAATTCTTATGGGGTTAGTTTTTGGTTGGCTAACGATTTATGTTTGTGGTGCGCAACGTTACGGGACGGAGCGGCCAGTCTATTTCCTTATTTTACAACGTTATTAATTGTTCGTTTTTTTTCCCACTTATTCCACCGAACACCGAAAGTGTTTTTTTGCCATTTTCGGTCGAACAATTTCGGTTACCGAACAATCGGTGCATCACTAGTAAAAATGTGTAGAATAAATATTAAATTTCAACATTTCTGTTAACAAAGATTTGCGTCAGAGCCTGCGACACACGTTTCTACCAGCAGGGCGGCGCCAGGCAGGTGTTTGCTGTAAACAAACCAGACAAAGGGATTGTTTCCAAAGGGAAAAAGAGAAAAATAACTGAGGAGAAAAGAGGATTCAACGTTTCTTGGACCGAATCATTTGCATTCATTACAGATCTATTTGCAGACTTCAAAAACAAAACCGAGATAATACAGACTCTTTCTGCTAAGACAGTGAGGGAAAGGGCCATTAAAATGGCAGCAACATCACCGATCAGCAAATCAAGGACATAAATTCAGCACCAGCATAATCAATTATTGTGCTGATTCATGTGATGTGATCGATATTGAGCAGACTGCACTTTTATGCAGGTATGTGAACTCTTATGTATTTGTAACCAACTTTTCATTTTGATAGTAGGCTAATATAACTAATATAGATACGTACATGTGTTGCCTTCATTCTAAGGCTTATGCAAGACTTTTAATTTTTTGCGGCTCCAGACACATTTGTTTGTTTTTTTTGGTCCAATATGGCTCTTTCAACATTTTGGGTTGCCGACCCCTGCTCTAACTCATCCAGTACATTTCTAACTCACTGGGTTTTTTTGTTTTTGTAGAGAAATGCTTGAACAGGATCCGTCCAGTAGGAACGGATTAGTCACTCATGACTCAGTTTAGGCCGGGACCTTAATGAAAATAACTGAGACGTAACCATTAAACGCAACATTATTATCTATTTATTTAGATTTTTCTGAATTCCAATGATAACAATTTGTTTTTGTTTATTTCGAACATGTATAAAAGACAAGAAAAAACATAAGAAAACGAATCCAGGTGGGCACTCCAGCACATAAAGAAAAAAACCAACATCAAAACACATATTTCAAGTTAAATGTTCCACAACTAAACATAAATGATATGTCTGTATTTAATGTTTATACTATACACTCATTTGTATAAATATATATCATTTTTACAAAAATCACCTGTTTAATACAAGATGTAAGCGCTATCATAAATATAACTATGATATAAAAATAATATAACTATGATATAAATATGATATAAATATAATACGTATATCTAAGTATATAAACATACAAAGACAAAATAGCAGAACACACAGCTGGTTATCTTTAAACACATTCTTTTAACTCCAAATTCAAATGATTCCACAGTTTAATTCCACAAACTGATACACAAAAACGTATTTTTGTTGTACGCACAAATAAAGATTTGAAGTTTAAGTTTTCTGAATGTTATCCGGTAGCCAATTATTTTTTGCTTTAAACATTACTTGTGCAGATTGAAATGCCACTAGATCCAACGTTAATGACATTAATTGCATCCAACATGTTGAAGCCTTTGCTTAGTCCCGTTATATTTGCACTCAAAAACCAGCAACAGCTTGACAAATACACATTTTTGCACAAGTTTGCTGTGGTACAACAGTAACCTATTGCTGAATAAGTGAATATAAATACTCTGATCCTTCACTCTATCCCTGTAATTAACTTTACTACATCTCGTCTCCCCGGGGTCTGACACTTTTCCAGCATTAAATAAATAAATAAAGTGTTGTCATATTAACTGTTAATCCACCAAAAAAAGTCAAACCCCCTGCTGAATTGATCAGAGTAGAATTACATCAGATACTCCTCAGTTTTATCAAATTTAACATGCAAAAAAAACAATGAATTCCTAAAAAGCGCCTCAGTATGCAGTCAGTTAACTTGGCTGCTGAATTTCAGACCAAATTCTCCACGCGCATCAGCAAAGCGAAAGAAAATGTATTCTCTCACATCCTAGGGGCTGTCACAGAGAAACTTGTAATGTCTGACAAGGACATCAACATAACAAGTCTTCAAATTTCAGGGCTTTTTTTTAATTTGGTCACAGAATCCGGCACGCAGGTTCCTCTGCAGACGGGGACTCAGCGGTGGCTGTTACAGCACTTTTCATCCCCGCGCGAGTGTGTCGAGCGGGGCCTGACAAGGGCGCTCGTCTGCCCAAGGAGTCGTCTTATAAAGAATTCTGATTTGGGTTTCATATCTTCTCGCGCAAGAAAGCCGGGGATGACACTGGAGAGTGAGGTATCGGCAGTGAGAAAGAAATAAAGCATCCAGGGAGAGGAGAGCAGAAGGGCAGAGTGGGAGGTTAAAAGAGAAAAATTGACTATAGTGCTGTAAGAAATGTGAAGCAAGTCGGAATGAAGCCCGGCTTACTGTACTTCAGCCAGGGCCCGCTCTCATTTCTACTGAGGCTTACCCGGCAGATTTCATTTCTGGGGAGGTAACACCTTTTTCTGAAAAATGCAACCTTACCTACAAAACTCAAATATGATACGACTGTGGAATGATGAAGAAAGTTTGACATCGAAATCTTTCAGGTCAGGAACTGCCGGGCGAGAGGCGAGAGGTTACTCCTCCATTCCTGGATGCTGCCAGGCCGTTGGAAAAAAGAATCTGTATGTTTTTACTATCTTGTTTAAGGTTACATGACTGTATCGTGTAACTTTTTTTAATTTTAATTCCTAAAAATCGATTCATATGTCTAAAGATCGATTGTATTTTTTCATCATTACATTACCACAGAGGTTTTCAACCTTTTTTAGCCCAGGGACCCTTGGATGAGAGAAAAACAGAGCAGGGACCCCCACTTGTCATTCTTATTTTTTCCCTTTTTTTTAATGTGTCAAGTTTTAATCCTGGCTTATAATAACTTTTGAATGTGTTTTATTCTGCTTATATCCCCTTATTAACCAATTCCTGACTGGGTTATTAGCTACATGTGTTTATTGTTGATGAAACAAATTTTTTTAATTTTGTATTATTTTTTAAATATTTTTAATTTAATTTAATTTTAATTTTTTTAATTTTAATTATTTTGGTTAAAATTGCCCGCATTTCTTTTTTAATTTGGAGGACCCCCTGCATTACCTCCGCGGACCCCCGGTTGAAAACGCCTGCATTACAACTTTTGGTATTTTTGTGGTTATGCCCAAAAAAGGATGTTTTGTTGGACACAATTTTTTTGCCTTTAAATATGTTTAAAGGTACGAAAACAGTGTTCAGTTATAATTGCATAAATAAAAAAAAAGTCTATATTTAATTACTTTATATACTGTCTTGGGGTTACATTTGCATAAAATGCTAAAAGCCAAATTCTCAAAAATTGAAAAACCCACACGATGTTTCTGAAAGCAGTTCTATCAGCATTCTGGGAGACGATTGGTCCTTACAGCCATCAATAGCTGCCAATACCTGCTGTTGAATCTCAATATTATACCAGTATTAATATGTTCCATAACTAAACAGTCATATAATTCATGCAACAGCTCAAAAAACAGTTTTAATAACACTAACCCAAATCAATATCGGATCGAATCGGATTGAACCAAATCTTGATAATCGATTCTGAATCTTAAGAATCAGAATCAAATCGATTCTTGACATTTGAATCGATACCCAGCCCTGGTATCGTAAGAAGAAATGCTGCTGAAACATGGTGATATTTCCTTAATGAACGAAACCGCATCAGCCTTCTACAAAAGCATTTGATGACATCATATGAGGGCCGCGTCTTTGCATTTGCCTGCCGGCGTGTCTGCACAACGTCGCAGAGCGGGAAACACAGAGAAAAAGCAACAGGGTGCATCTTTACTCATTTGCAAATGCTAAAACTGTCAGCTGGAAGTGGGCCTGATTGTGCATACATCAACTGGTCATTACATTAGAGCCCGTTTGTTTGCTCAAGCGTTCACTGTCAGAGAATCAGTACCATGGGTAACAGTGCAGAACTGATCTCGGCAACATTACTGACTTGTTTTGGAGGGAATTCTGACAGTCGTCTCACATTGTTGGCCTTCTGGATTCCTTATGTTGTTAAATGACTGTCGCAAGGAACTTTCACTTCCTACGTTGCACATAAGCCCTCGTATACAACTCGTACTACGACTGACAGTTCAGTGTGGAACATCACATTATGATTCTTTCTTGCCGTTCATTCATAGAGAGTATTCTCACTGTTTGTTTTATTGCTTGGCTCTTTTCACTGTCAATAGGTAATAAGAACAAACTCAGTAAGATTGTCAACATGTCTAGCAAGATTGCAGGCCAACAACAAATCAGTTTGTCACAGCTCTGTGAATCCCGTATGACTGGGAAGGGGAGGGCGACCTGCAGTGATGTATCTCATCATCTCAATGCAGAATATCTGCTGTTGCCATCAGGACGGAGGTACAGGGTAGGGACCTGTGGACCTCCCGGGCCCAAAGACCTTTTATACCCTCTAGGATAGCTGTGCTAAATAAATTATAGATGCATTATTAATCTCATAATCCACTAGGTTTGGTGTGAAGCACTTTAGGATCAAAGATTCTATAGAGGGAATGTGCATGACGTCACAGATGCGACTTCACAGCGGGTTTCGCCCACTGAGTGGCAGAAAGACTGAGTGTCAGAAAGACTGAGTGTCAGAAAGACTGAGTGTCAGAAAGACTGAGTGTCAGAAAGACTGAGTGTCAGCGTAAACTTTCAGTTTGAGCAACTGGAAAACATCTAAAATGGGAAAGAGCTGTTGTGCGATCGACTGTACTCATAGATTTAGCAAGAAATCAGAGTTATCATTTTACAGACTGCCGAAAAATAAGGTTAAGAGAGACAAATGGATCGCTGCAATTCGCAGAAACAACTGGATTCCAGGCACCAAAACGTGGATTTGTGGTTCCCATCTTGTATCAGGTAATGTTGGATTTTTGGGTAGATAACGTTAAACGGTCAAATCATAAAGTTTGGTGTCCTCATCACTTTAATTTCTACAACAAATCCTGCCTTGAAGTCAGACCAAGCGTCAAGACTTTTGTAAGCCTTCAAGCTTTGCTTCGTGTATTTCCCCGAAGTAGAAATTAAGTACATATAAATATCAGGAAACTGGATTCGTGGCCAAATATTAATGTCCATGGACCACTGGTTCTTGGTAACTGTACCAAATATTAATGTCCATGGACCACTGGTTCTTGGTAACTGTACCAAATATTAATGTCCATGGACCACTGGTTCTTGGTAACTGTACCAAATATTAATGTCCATGGACCACTGGTTCTTGGGGTAACTGTACCAAATATTAATGTCCATGGACCACTGGTTCTTGATAACTGTACCAAATATTAATGTCCATGGACCACTGGTTCTTGGTAACTGTACGGGTCACTGTCAAGTCCAACTGCATTTAATTTAAGCCGATAATCAGCTGTTATCCCGTCTTCTCTACAGTTTCCCCTAATAGTTGCAGACGTTTTTTTCCACTCAGTGCGAATAAGTGGTCCAGTGGGAATGTGACGTCAATGCAAACCCTCTATAATCTTGTACTATACTGCACTTAATCGTTCTATGTCGAATTGTCTTGTATATTGTTCTGTTTTTTCTGTTTTTGACCATGTACTCTGACTGCCACAGATGCAAAAGGAATTTCCAAAAGGACAATCAATTGAAACAAACTAACTAACTACAAACACGTGCAGCCATACCGTCCCAGGCACACCTCTGAAACACTCCCACCTGTCAAACAGACCAGAAAAATCGAGCTTGGGCACGATATGGATTGCCTAGTGTGAGTGCACCCCTAAGTACGCTTTAGAGAACATCAGGGATAAGTATTGATATCAATGAGCAGAATCTTCACTGGTTCCAGTGTCGGCGATCACCCTCATCCTGGCGAATTACAGAGTGAGAGGGGAAAAAAAAACAATCTTCCTCCCTGAAGCATTAAAAGCAGTGGACCTGTGTCACAGATCAATCTGCTCAGATCAATAACTCACAGGTGAAACAATGTTAAAACACAAACAAAGCCCGCTTCCAACCACAGCAAGGTTAAAACAGGAAAATAAATAAATAAAAGCAAGCAAGCTCCGGCTTGATTTTCATCATGAGCTGTTTGTGCAGTGGGCCGTGAAACAAACACACCGTCTTCAGCTTGCAGCAGACAGAGAAGCCTCCCTGACTCTCGCGAGACACGAGGCCCGTGACGTTCTGCAGCTGCACGTTTCATGAATACACTGACTACGTTTCCATGCAGTCAATGACCCTTTTCTAACCAGAATATTAGCATTATTAGCAATAACCCGGTTGCGCATGGCCATGTAAACACCAATAACCCCTTTGAATAACCGGAATTTGCTCATATTCTGGTTTTTAAAATCCAAATATAACCCCTGGGTTACTCCTTTTCTAACACGAATATTCGGTCAATATTCGCCTAACGGGATTTCCCCATCAAAAGGAACAGGAATTTGTTTTCTGCGCATGTTCTTTACGCAAGGAATCCTGGTCTTTTGAGTCCAGGAAGTAGGGCTGGGCGATTTTGGACAAAAATAAAATCCCGATTTTTTTCTCTGAAAACCAGATTTTCGATTTCGATTTCGATATTTTTGGTAAAACTACAAAAGACATTGGAATAAATTGTTTCAAATATTTTATCTTTATTTTTAAAGAAAAATAGCAAACAAATTTCCCTATTGGGAATGAAGTGCAATTGAAAGATCCTGTAAATCCTCCTTGAGTTTAGTAAAGTGACAACATTTTCGATTTTCCGATTTTCCTTTTTTTAACATCGTCTTGAATAATAAATCCGATTTAGATTTAAAATCGATTAATCGCACAGCCCTACCAGGAAGTTCTTATAAACGCAAGACCAGGAGGAGACTAATCACTTTATGAATGTAATTAAAGATATGAACATTTCTGCATTTGTAGACGGTAGAAAGTACAGGGATAGCGAGGTTTACAAAAAGGTGAGCGAAAGGTTGGGCGGAGCAGGATTTGTATGAACGCCAGACCAGATCAAGCTCCGCTGGAAAAGGCGACTTCTACTGGGCTGTTCATTATCATCCGTGCTGCTGTTATTGTTGTTGTTTTGGATTTGGATACAGGAAGAAGAAGTGGAAATAACGTGAATTGCGTCATCACGTTCTCCGTGCGTCGCCGGTTTGATCCAGATATCCCAAATTATTAATTACCATGTATACAGGGATAACCCTGTTTGCTCACGCATGGAAACAGATTATTCCCAATGTTTCAGTAACCGGAATATTGTCCTTAACCCCAATTTTGACTGCATGTAAACGTAGTCACTGTTTAAATACCACGTGTTGTATGTATTAAGTGTAAATGAGAAATTAAAGTGTACCATACACTCTTTTCAAAGCCCTTGTAAAGCCTCAGTCCTTCATTTTATATCTGTCCTTGCCTCTGCACAGTCAAACTATTAAATGGTACATCTGTACACTTACAATTATGAAACTGTGGGTTTGATTTTATGTGTCTGCAGACAAGACTGATTGCAATTAATTTCCTGATTATGTCAAGCGAGGCTGCCGCTTTTTGGTTTTTTTAACAAGTCCTCAGTGGGCAATGCCTCGGTTCGCTGTCATCCATCCTGTTGCTCCTCCTCTAATTCCCTCAACCCATTTATGACACACACACACACTCCGGTAGTGTTTTGCTGTAGCTCTCATCCCTGTCTCATCTCATCTTATCACAGCATGGCTTTAGGAGAGCAATGACACAGCAGTGGCCAGTAACATGTCATTCAGGATCCCGGGCAAGCCACAAGCAGACCACACACTTGAACTACGTCGAAAAGAAATAATCCATCCCCTTCCCCCCGGTGCAATGTCTGCCGTCTTTGTCTGGCCCGGCCTTCCTCTGGCTTCTTCCTTCCCCGTTATCTCCTCCATCAAGGTCTCCTCTGAATGACAACGACTGACTGCTGCTACAGAGATTATGCTGCTAATTTCTGCGAATCAGGCTGGAAAGGGATGAAAGCGCTGCAAAAACGTCCGAGCAATAATTATGTTTGGTTGTGTAATATTTTCAAAGGCCCTAATTTAATACAAATTACCAAGTTAATGTCGACATGATTCAAGTTAATTCAGTGCAAGTGTCTGATATTTGCTGCTTTATTATTCCAAAAAGACGATATAATGAGGTTTGATGCTTCAAACACGGTCCGGCTGTGCCTCAAAATGCAAAAATAATGTCAGTGATTTCTGTATTATTCTTAATTTTAACTGGAAAAAGTGTTGGGTAAGACATTGAGGAGGGAAATCAGGCGAAGATGGAGAGATGGTTTGGGCACATGGAGAGGAGGGAGAGTGGCTAGACGGGCAAAAAGATGCTGAAGATGGAAACCATTTCTGGATATGGTCAGTACTGGAGTTGAGGGGGGATGAGGGGGGATGAGGGGGGATATTGGACTATAACATATTCATTCATTCATTCATTCATTCATTCATTCATTACCAGCTTCAGCATCCAGCATCATTCATTCATTCATTCATTCATTACCAGCTTCGTTCGTCCGTCCGTCCGTCCGTCCGTTCGTTCATTCATTACCAACTTCAGCATTCATTAATTCATTCATTACCAGCTTCAGCATTCATTCATTCATTCATTAATTCATTCATTACCAGCTTCAGCATTCATTCATTACCAGCTTCAGCATCCAGCATCATTCATTCATTCATTCATTACCAGCTTCCATATCCCCCCTGAAATAAAAATGGTCCAAATCATCCCCCCCTGTAAAACTGCCATCCCCCCTTTCCATCCCTTATGTCATTTCATCAATGAATGTGGTTTTACTGCTATTTCAACATTTAGAGTCATCACCAGAAAAATAACTTATTTGACAATTTCCACCTGTTTCAAGTAAATTTTCACTTGAAATAAGTAGAAAAATCTGCCAGTGGGACAAGATTTATCTTCTTATTACAAGTAAAAAAATCTTGTTCCACTGGCAGATTTTTCTACTTATTTCAAGTGAAAATCTACTTGAAACAGGTGAAAATTGTTGTTTTTTCCAGTGATGAGTCTTGTTTTAAGTGTAATGAGTAATTAAAGTGTATTTTTTTTACTAAAATGAGACATTTTAACTAAAAATAAGACAAATATTCTTTATACTTTATATTTTTATATATACGTTTTGCAGCGCTTTCATCCCTTTCCAGCCTGATTCGCAGAAATTAGCAGCATAATCTCTGTAGCAGCAGAGAATATAAAATATTTTTACTTATACCACTACAGTCACTCTGCTGTAGATTTTTTTGAGATTTTTTTTGACATTCGTATATTTATATTTTTTTTTTTTTGTAGACATGCCCTGTTCATTTTTATTCTACTTTATTTCTTGTTCTATTTGAGATTTTCAACGTCTTGCTGCTCAGTTGTCCTGCAATTGCCCCTCGGGGATGAATAAAGTTTTCTGAAACTGAATCTGAAATATTCTTGTTAAGATTTTGAGTTTTTGCAGTGATCCATTTTACTTATCCTGTGAAGGACAGAGTCATATTGATAAGTTCAGAAAAGTGTTTTTTATTGTTGTGTTTTGATGTATTTGATGTAAGCCCAGTGGATATTTAAAGCTTACAGAAGGCTGCATTTAACTGCTGCTATGTCATTCCTGCAGTATTTCTGCAGGTGTTTTGGTCACTGCTATTATTTGTAAAATATTATATTATTTGTAATCAGCACAAATTATCTGCCCCCATATGATAAAATCCACCACCCCCCTGATTCTTTTTTACAACTCGAGTCCTGCATATGGTGAAAGTAAAGTTCCAGTTTGTTGGCGTGACAGAGGAAGATGCAGAAGACAGGATGAGATACAAACGAACACCTCAAGGGAAAAGCCGAACGAAGGAGGAGAAGCTTAATTTAAACTGGAAAAAGCGTAATTGCTTTAAATCCAGCGTTTTCTGTCTGAGGGAGGGATAGACTTATAGCAGCAATATCTCTCTGTCGACATAAGGGACCTAAAGGTGCAAAATAAAGAAGTGAAGTCAGCGCCGGTGGCCGGCAGCATCACAGGCTGTGTTTATACGAGCTCCGAGTCGGACGGTAAATTATCCAATAAATGATTATCTTTCCTCACAAGCTTAAAAAAGAGAGGCTGATTGTGTAGAGCAAAAGCCTTGACCTAATGCAGCGTTATCAGGACTGCAAAAATGTATTTTCTTATCACTGTATCTCTTCTTTGTGGAAATGAACAGAAAAAAAAAACATCCCAAAGGAAATTAGGAAGTTAATGCGTTAATAACATGTTAACATCAAATCTGTTAAAAAAGCTACTATTTTGGGGTTTTAACACGAGATTAATGGATGCATGTTTCAGGAAACGTGACCCTCGGCTCAACCTGCGGTTTGGAGAAACAAGAAGCTGCAATCGACTGTAAAACACAAAGCATGAAGCATCGGTTACGTTACACACTAGGTTTCTGTAGAGCGCTTTTTGAAGCCTCCCATAGTTAGACTGTAAAATACAAAAGAACGATAGCACACAACCTAAAACATTCCAGCTTTGACAGTATAAAGTTTAAACCAACAGGAGTCGTTAGTCAGATACGATACAGTTTCTCTAGGTATCTAACTTTCTTTCTTCCCTAGTCCACTACTGTTTTTTTTGTTTTTTCTTCGAGTACATGTCCTTTATCTTATTGCTTATTACTGATTATTGACATGATTATTGATTTGTAAGAATCCACATTGATATCTAAGTTGTTATCCACGTTGATATCCTGTTTTAAATGAATGAATGAATGAATGAAAACCTTTATTGTCCCCATAGGGAGATTCAGTTTGTCAGCCAGCAACAGAACAGTTTAAGAAGAGTTAAAATAAGTTAAAAAAGAGTTAAGTTAAAAAGCAGAGTAGATTCGTTGGTAATAAAAACCGTTTAAAGGGGACCTATTATGAAAAACACGTTTTTTCTTGTTTTAACATATATAAAGTGGTCTCCCCCCACCCTGCCAGCACAGGGGAGACAAAATACCATGAATTTCTGCAAGCTCTCTGACCCCCGCCGGACAGAGTCCCCCAGTGTCACGTGGTTTTTTTTGAGCCGATTAGAATCTGCTCCCGTCGTTACGTAACGACAGGAGCAGATTTCCAGAGGTTCAGCCTCCGCTGCTGAAACCACGCCCACCACCAGCTCTCTCCGCTGCTGGAGCGGTCCTTCCTTCAGCCAGTCGGACGCTGCGCCGCGGCGGAGCGGATCCGGGTTAAATCATCCAGGTTCCCGGGTGGTTTGGGAGCTGGGTCCTCGGGGATCTGTCCCAGGCTGGACCAGCTTCACCCTCCGAGATTTTCAGGCAAATCTGTCGGTTTGATCACCGATAACGGGCGATGCGCCCCGGATGCGCTCCGGAGCCGATCTGTGCGCCCGCCGTGCGGTTGCGGCGCCCGTCGCGCAGAATCCGCCGGGCAGATCCGGCTGAAATTCCGCTGGTCGGTCCCCGGGAGTCCCTGCTACCAGTCCAGGCCGGTTCCTGCGGTACCGGCCGGTCGGAACCGGTCAGATTCCCCCGTTAAAGCCGCGGTGATGCGCGCTCCCGGGCGCCCGGCGTCGCTCCGGGGCCAGCGTTCAGCATCCGCCGGGTAGATCCGGCTTAAATAGTGCATAAATGTTATTTATATACAACTCATATTTTATTTTTTTAACAATAAAGTTTCCATTTGTGAAAATTCAGTGTTGTGATAATTTACAGGCTCGGGCTGCTCTGGCGGAGCGAGGGTTTATTCTCCTCCCCTGCTACACGTCATTCAGGGAGCCAATCAGCACAGAGCCTCATTATCATACCCCCCCCTTCCCTAAAAATGAGGCGCAGAAAAAGAGGTTAGAAGCGGTAAAACTAGTGACAGGGCCCACAGGCTGGATTTATGATTTATGTAGAAAAACCAAGCTTTAGATTGTTTTTAAGACATTCAAGGCCTGTTTAAAATATACATTAAATTCCATAATAGGTCACCTTTAAGAGAATAAAAGTCCAGTACATGTGCAAGAGCAAGTAGTGTGCAAAAAGTGCAAGTGTGCAAAACCACAAGTCCTCAGATCCCCCGGAGATTACTTTATCTTTTATTTCTTATTTTCTGTCTCTGGCCTCACTGTTAGCGAGCCACGATGTTGTTGTTATTGTCGTTGTCTTTATTGTCTGTTTTTGAAAATAAAAAAATTTTGATCACAAAAAAAAAGAAGAACATCAACTGTTTGTTCTTATGGCGCCGTGTACCACAGGAAGTCGATGGTAACGCCGTTTGTCAATCAAAGTTAGCTGTAGCCACCAGCTCTTTCCCGTCGGAGCTGCAGAGCTGCCAGCCCACGTTTACAGCTGAATATCCCGCTTCACGTGTCATGTAAATCACAGCCGTGTCTAGTCGATGCTGGGTTACTATAAACTGCTGGTTGTGAAGAGATGATGGCTCGCCATTGGCTGAGCCGGCAGTAGGGATGGGAATCGAGAACCGGTTCTTGTTCAGAACCGGTTCCCAGTGTTTCAGTTCCTTGGAATCGTTTGCATACTTTTTCAAACGATTCCCTTTTCGATTCCAGTGAGCATGAATGACGTCATCACGCATGTTGCGTAAAGTGCGTAAGCTAGCAGTCAATAGTAGACATGGTGCCCAAGCGATACAGACGCACAAAAGTCTGGTTATATTTCAGTAAAAAAGACGACAACAGGCTAACTTGCAGTACTTGCTAAGTGCATATTTCATCAAAGGGAGGAAATGCTATCAACATGCAAAAATATTTGCGCACAGCAGTAATAATGATCAAGGAATTTTTTTTTTGTTTTGTTGTATGTGTATGTATGTATGTATGTATATATATATATATATATATATATATATATATATATATATATATATATATATTTATTTATTTGTTTATTAATAAAATAAATATATGTGACATATAAAAAAAAATATATCATATGTATTATATATCAAAATTGCACAAATACTGTATATGCTTTAGGTTCTTACCAGCATGGTATTAACCATTAATATGTGTGCAGACAAAAGAAAAAGAATGTTGTGTTTTCCAGCAGCAGCAGCAACGTTAGCATGTCCTTGGCTAATAATACTGCAGCTAACACTCCCTATCATGTTAGCACCATTTGCCTCATTGTTGTCCTTTTTTTCCAAATGCGAAGCGATAAGGGAATCGATAAAGAACTGAATCGGTAAGTAGAATCGAAAATGGACTTGGAATCATAAAAATCATATCAATTCCCATCCCTAGCCGGCAGTCAATCAAAACCGCCTCATATCACAAATAAATGTATTTCTTGATATAAACTCCCCTGATGTGGTTAAAACAGGCTAGATATAAATATGTGTATTAAACTACTAAAATACACGAGATGGTTAATCTGACGTTATTCTTTGTTAGAATTACTCAGATTAACAGAAATTGTTGTTTCTTGGACCAAAGTTTTTCACATATAACAATACAACTGTTTTGTTTTAATGCAAGGATAATATCTGCTCCTATAATTTTAAAATTTGAAGAATCTTTTTTTAAGGTAAACTTTACATTTAAACAAAAAAATATTTGTGCAATTACAGTAATTGTGATTAATAGCAAGTTAACTATCTTTCAAATAACCACAAATAAAAAAGTAAGAGATTGACACCCTAGAAATGACTTATAAGTACATTTGTGGTGAAGTTATTTTTTGCTGTCTTGTTCAGATACAGAGCAGCGTTTTTGAAATTCAGGGCATCACATTGCACGACAGTAGAGCATTCAAATGGAAATGACCATTTTTCTACAGAAAGATAATATATCACACAGCGAACCCTGCCGCTGATTAATTCTGCCACCGTCGCATAAGGAGAATTACATTAATCTAATAACGGCAAAAAAAACAAATCCGCCTGTTCGGTGAAGCTGAAACTCAGCGATTTCAAGTCTTACAAGAGTAAGAGGTGGTTCGTACCAACTTTATTCATAAAGCACAACCGCAGCTAAAACAAAGTGCCGTCCGGGTTCATAGGTGGCGACTGTCGGGACGATTGTGCATGCGTCAGCCGTCGTGATTTTGATATTCTCTTTACTCGTGTCTCAATTAACATTTTTTGTCCCCACGCCTCCATCTCGGCTCAGAGCAGCGTGATCGCATTGCTCTGAGGATCCTTCTCCGAGGATTAGCAGAGATTAGCATTAGCTGGTCCATTTGAACTGGATACACATGCCGTAGCATTTGCATGTTGGCAAATCTACACTGGGAGAGCAGCCAAAGTATGAATTTATAATGGGAGGTTAGGAAAGTGATAAGGGTGAGAAAACAGGCAGCCGTCGCAGGATCTGTTAAGAAAACACCTTTGCTGTCTGTAAATCACAAACAAACATCTCAGAAGGAATCGTTGGATATATTCAGTTGCACAGACAGCTTTCCTTTAATAGTCTGCCTTTCTTTTTACTCATGAGTCAAAGTGTTCATTCGCTGGCTTGTGTACTCTACATTTATCTACAGAAGGTCAGTTTCTGAGAATAGCGTTTTTTTTTCCCCTGAAATGACCAGATGCCTCAGCTTTTCCTTTTTTCTACAAACAATAAACACATTTCTACAAGAACTCAGTTCAGGCAAACACAACTGAGCTTTCAGGCTTTTCTCTTACTGCTTACAATACATCACTAAGTCTTTTTGGAAATTATTTACCATTTACAATTTTGTTGTTGGAGTTCAGACAGCCTGAGGAGCTGAATTTGTGCTCAGACTCACTAAAGTTCAGTCTTTGTTTCGTCATATAAAAGGAGCTTTTGCCTCTCATGGTCTGACAGCAGTCCAGGTACCTGCTATGTGCTCTGTGGTTGGTTTTTCTTTAGTTTTCAACCAGTAAGGCCCTGTCCCAATACTCCCACTACCTCTACTTTTCAGCCCTATCCCTAAATTTTGTGCGTTCCCGTGAGGGTAGTGGTGTCCCAATTCCTCTTTTCACCTAGGGGGAGTGGAGAAAACGAGGGTAGTGGCTATGAATCTGTCCCTACGGAGTGAGGGTTTTCGGATGCTCACTAGATGAACTAGGGCCAGAAAAATTTCCCAGAATGCTTTTCGTTGTCATTTGCGGACTGAATTAAAAAAAAAATATGGCCGACATTTCTTATTTTTTAGTGAATAAAATCAATATTTTGAGTTAGTTTCTGCATAAAAATGCATTTTGATTACATTTCTAGAGAGAAATATATATTTTACTTTCATAATATTCACTCAGTGAATGTACATAATCACTCGTTTGCCCGTTGTTGCGAAGTCTTTTTCAAACCTCGCCAGAATAAAGGCTGATTTATGGTTCCGCGTTACACCAACACAGACCCTACGGCGTAGGTTACGCGGCGACGCACGCCGTACGCCGTACCCTACGCCGTAGGCTCTGCGTCGATTTGCCTGCCTGCAGAAATCCCGAAATTTTCGGAGCAAATTTCTTAACAGGCGTAGCTACAACTGTTAGATTTCCTCTATTAAACCAACATTTATCTTCCTAAATGATTTATTTCAGCCAGAGGTAATTCTCCACAGAGCTGCAGGTTTCTCCCCGGACCGGCGGCTCTTATCATCGCCGAAAACATCAGATCAAATTTCTTAACAGCCGTTATTTGGATAAACTGAGCCCAGGTTGGGGATCTTAACGGTTACTTTTACGCCTGAAAAAATATTAAAACTTAATAAAGTGGCATATTAACATCGCTACAGCGGAAATTAAAACAGCTTTTGGCTCTCGGCTTCCTGATTTTAGGGGTGGTGCTGAAAGTAGGAGTAGGGGGAGTATTGGGACAGACCCCTGGGAAGATTTCAAGTGCCCTAAAATCTGTGGCTTCTTTTTTAGGGGTAGTGGTAGTGAGGGAGGGCTAGTGGTAGAAAGTAGGGGGTGTATTGGGATTGGCCCTAAATCTACCACAAAAGCCTCTTGGTTAAGTGCCGCAGCAGCCGTGAGGTGTAGATATGCAACCGCTTTATCAGCCGGTGATCAGAATCGCTCCCGCCGGCTCCGACCGCTATCAGCCCACTGCTATCAATATCAATGTTTCTGGGTTGTTTTTTTTTACAAGAAGATGCAGTCACTTGGAAGGGATTTTAGAAGTGTTTCCATTGTAAATACAGAATAGTAAAGAAAGCAATTTGCACAACCTGCAAGGTAAAGATGGCCTTTGGAGAAACAACCAAACTGTCTGGGACAACAAAGTTGATGAAGCTGACGAAGGCTGAGAGGATAAATACAAAGTTAGAACACACAGCCTGGGCCTCTGCTAGCTTTAACTGTTGATTAAGTCAACCCTTGTGCTGTCTTTGGGTCAAAATGACCCAATTCTTCCTTCCTTCTTTCCTCATGCTCTCTCCTTCCTTCTTCCTTTTTCCTCTTTTCCTTCTTTTTTACCCTCCTTTACTCATTTTTCTTCCTACCTCCCTTTCGTCATCCGTTCCTTTATTACCTTCTTTGCTTTTCCTTCCTTCTTTCCTTATTTTCTCCATTCCTTCCTTCTTCCCTCCCTTCTTTCTTTCCTTTTCTCCATTCCTTCCTCCCTTCCATCTTTTCTCCCTTTCCTACTTCCTTCCTTCCTTCTTTTCTCCTCTCTCCCTTCCTTCCATCTTTCCTCCCTTCCATCTTTTCTCCCTTCCTTACTCCCTTTCCTACTTCCTTCCTTCTTTTC
The DNA here is from genome assembly GCF_033807715.1 of Cololabis saira. NCBI lineage: Eukaryota > Metazoa > Chordata > Actinopteri > Beloniformes > Belonidae > Cololabis > Cololabis saira. The sequence continues at coordinate 41,750,236 of NC_084600.1, forward strand.
TCCTTGCTTCCTTCCTTCCATCTTTTCTCCCTTTCCTACTTCCTTCCTTTCCTTCTTTTCTCCTTTCTCCCTTCCTTCCATCTTTTCTCTCTTCCTTACTCCCTTTCCTACTTCCTTCCATCTTTTCTCCCTTTCCTACTTCCTTCATTTCCTTCTTTCCTCCTTTCTTCCTTACTTCCTTATTTCCTCCCTTCCATCTTTTCTCTCTTCCTTACTCCCTTTCCTACTTCCTTCCTTCTTTCCTTCTTTTCTCCTTGCTCCCTTCCTTCCATCTTTTCTCCCTTCCTTAGTCCTTTGTCCTACTTCCTTCCTTCTTTCCTTCTTTCTTCCTCACTTCCTTCTTTCCTTTATTCCATATTTTCTCCCTTCCTTCCATCTTTTCTCCCTTCCTTACTCCGTTTCCTACTTATTTACTTCCTTCTTTCCTTCCATCCATCTCTTCTCCCTTCACCCTCCCTTCACCCAAAGACAGCACAAGGGTTAATGTAAGCAGGTAATGACAGATGTAAATAAAATCAGCATTGGCAGGTCAGACCTTTCAAAACTACTGGGAGTCAGAAAAGGTACAAAAAATGTTTCATCAGAGAATCTATGTATTGCAGTTACAGTGAACATCAGCTTGTTCATTACCCATCCAAAGCTCCTTATTTCCAATTATTTGCTGCATGCTTCCCATCCTATAATGTTGTGAATGTGACACTGTGCTACTAGGCCGTTTCCATGCAGAAGACATTTCCTTTTGTCTGTCCGTAAGTCTATAGCTAGACACATTCCCCGTCTGCAGTTCTTTCAACCTCAGGGTTGGATTTTCATCTGCGAGACCGTTATATGGATTCGCCAAGTTCTGTCTGAGGAATTTCAATAAGCGCAGAAGGAATTCAAGCAAGTTATAGACTCCATCATCTCAAGGACTGCTCATAGTCTGGCGATGCACCGCAGCTCAGTGTCCTCACAAAAGGTCCGGAAGATTATGTACAAGATAAGGAAAAGCCACGTATGAAAACAAAAACCGAAATAAGAAATCCTGTAGTTGAAAAGAACATAAAAAAGGAGAAACAAAGGGAAAACACTCCAACACCTATTCAGTATTGCACGTATATTGATGCGAGATAAGACTGCAACTTAAAAGGTATAGTCTGTGATCGTATTCAAAAACATTTATTGTTATACTGGGTGAAATGTTCCTTCCATCCTGAGAGTAGCCAGTGAATAATGTGTTCAGAAAAAGGAAAGAAAAAAATCTGACCTCTCTGAGAGTTTTAATCCTATAAAAACTCTGACCAATCTGTTTTTTGCGGTCCGAGTGGCACGGATTGGTCAGAGGACCAGAGGATTGGCAGGGGGGAAAGAACCAATCAGATGCCTTCATTTTAAGTCCCGCCCATGCCCTCCTCTGTCCCATGCGTGCACTCGTCACGTCGAAAATCTTGCAGGAAAACTTCACACATTCGAGTCACGTTTGCTGAAGAATGGCGCAGAAAACGAGAAAACGCAGCCAAAAATACAAATACCTCCTCCCCAGTATGGGGGTCCGTGGGGATGGAGGCGTCTCCATCCCGGCGAGGGCAGAGAGCGCCGGTGCGGGTGGCGGTGCGCTGCCGTGCCGTGCAGGCTCTGTTGCCACGGCTACGCCGTAGGGCACGCGGCGATGCGCACCATTCTGCGTTGGTGTAACACGGAACCATAAATCAGCCTTCAGTGTTTGCTCTGTGTGCTGTTCTGAACTTCTCTGTTGTGTTAATTTTGCTGGGACGTCGGGTTCCTCCGCCGAGACAACTTTTGCGGTATGCGTTCATTGTTGTGTCTAAAAATGATGCGCAGTGCCCACCCAATCAGAAACGGTACGGATATTCTGTGATATTTTTTTATATTTATAAAAAAAATAAAATTATAAAAAAATAAAGGATCCCCATAACTTTGATTGGGTGGGCAGGATGCACGTTTGGGTGGGCACAGCCCACCCATGCCCCCCCCCTAAAACCGGCCTCGCTTACAGGTGAATGAGACATGGGGTAGTTTTGTTGAAAATGTGCTGTCCAAAATGTCCTGGAAAACTGGACTCCTGCAAATGCGCGTTCCCCAAAGTTTGTGGGGGCGTGGCTTTGGACGGAGCGCTGACGGGAGGGGGAGGGGCTTAGAGGAGGGGGCGGGGCTTAGAGGAGGTGCCACTTTCAAATCTTGCTAGCTCTCCAACATCACGGACTATACCTTTAACGCAACGTATAGAAATGTTAATTCTACATTGTGCTGGAATGTCAAACAGTGAAAACTAAAAATAAATGACTACGTTCAAAAGCTAGAACAAGCAGTCAAGGTCACAAATAATATCCAATCCATCAACTCCAATCCACCAAAGTTTTCCTCCCACGGGACCACAGATTAACATTCACAACTCTTAAATGTCCTTGTAATAATGAAATAGCTTCAAGCACAACAACAGTCTTTTCGCAGATTAAGAACACCTATTATAAGATAGAAGAATATGCCGTTTTTGTTGCATTCAAATGCATATTAGATTTGACTTATTCCAGAATCTTTGCTCATGTCAGCCGGCAGAAGCTGTTGACTGTGCAGGAGAGTGATGAGCAGGCTGACGGAGAGCACTGTGAGAGAAACGCTAATGAGGAAGATAAAGAAGGAGTTCAGTGAACTGTGTTTGCCATTTCTAATGATAAGAGATGAACAGAGGCGGGAGGGGAGTGCAGAGGAAAGCAAAGCCTTCTGCCTTCCAAAAGAATGGATCTGCTGTACGTCTAACTTGTCTGCGAGTTGTTTTTTTTTGCAAAGCACAATGCCTGCTGAACTCGAGCGAAGCAAAAGTGAGAGAAAAGCAAATAGCTCGGAGATAGGCACTGAAATTACCAGTAATTGGAGACCATTTAAAAACATAATAACATCTTTGTTTTCTCAGCAGGAGGTTCAGAGCTGGGGAATCTTTTTGATTAGAGACGGAGATGGGTTAGCTATAAAACTACTGAGCCAAGCCTTAGCTATATTCACGCGGCGTGCATGTTCATCTGCTTCTGTTAAATCTTTCAAGCAGAATGTGGGGGGAATAAAATGAATTACTCGGGATGGGGATGGATTATTAGGGTCCGGCCGGCGTGGGTGCAACGGGGACCTGATGAAAACATCCTATCGGGCTAATTTCCCCCCGTGAAGCAGCGGGAACAAGCTTGTAAAATCTGAGAGCATCAATGCCGAACGCCAACTTACAAAAAAATTCAAATGGAGCATGAAAACGTGTATTAAAATCCAGCTGGATACATGCCGCGGCATCTGTAACAGAGATGTGTATGCAAGTCGCACATTTACATCGTTCCACTGGGTCGCGCAGGGGAAGTAAGCTTAGGGGTGGTTGCCACTTAGGATGGGGGGAATAATGTGCTGTAGCATATAATGGATTTGCAGTGTGGCAAACAGAGACAGATGGTGAAGGGAGATGTGTGTTTGTGCTTTTGCTGGGGTGTCCACATGCACACACACACACAGAAGAACTCCCCAAGGCGCATTATGTATGCTAGCACTCGTTCACCCAAGCCAAGGGTCTCAGTTCATTTGGTTTTTAACTGTTATAAATTGTCTCACTTGACTCCGGCTTCCCTCCCCTCCGCCCCGGGCCGGGAGCGATCCCAGCCAGGCCCAGACTCCACAAAACTCACAACCCGTGGAAGTTTTTCAAAATCAGATAAATTCATGCTGGTATAAAACCTGGACCGGGGGCTTTGGGAGCCGTCGGCTTCCATGAGTCCGCGGCGGTTTGACTGTGAGCAGAGAAACCACTGAGGTTACGATGGCGATGCTGCAACCGCTCACGCACGGCACATGCAGGGCTGGGGTTAGATTCAAATGTCAAGAATTGATTCGATTCTGATTCTTAAGATTCAGAATCGATTATCAAGATTTGATTCTGTGGCAGAGTGGAGGAGCTGCAGCCACTCAGGCTGACGGGACACAGGTGTGGCCCGTCAGCCTCTCCACCCTGCCAGCCTTATAAGAGGAGAAGCTGCTGCTGAGACTGGTGGTCTGCTGATGTTGGAGGAGCTGCTGGTGATCAGTGTGTTGCTGTGCTTGTGCACGTGTGGGTGTTCGGAATAAAAAGGGTTCTGCACAAAACTCTGTGTCCTCTCTGTCCTGTCGGTCGGGCCCCGTAGCACTCGCCGTGCTACAGATTCAATCCGATTCCGATATTGATTTGGGTTAGTGTTATTAAAACTGTTTTTTGAGAGGTTGCATGAATGATGTGACTGTGTAGTTATGCAACATTCAACAGCGAGATTCAACAGCAAGTATTGGCAGCTATTGATGGCTGTAGGTACCAATCGTCTCCCAGAATGTTGATATAATTACTTTCAGAAACATCCTGTGGGTTTTTAAGTTTTGAGAATTTGGTTTTTAGCATTTTACGACCAATAATCAAAGTATCCAGCTTCCGGATGGATTCCCCTCAGTTTGAGTGCAGGGCTGGGGACCGATTCAAAGGTCATGAATCGATTTGATTCCAATTCTTAAGATTCAGAATCGATTATCAAGATTTGGTTCAATTCGATTCGATTCCGATATCGATTAGTGTTATTAAAACTGTTTTTTGAGCTGTTGCATGAATTACATGACTGTAGTTCTGCAACATATTAATACTAGTATTATATTGAGATTCAACAGCAAGTATTGGCAGCTATCGATGCTGTAAGGACCAATCAGCTCCCAGAATGCTGATAGAACTGCTTTCAGAAACATTGTGGGGCAGAACTACCAAACAGATCCAGGGAGAAAACAGAGATGGATGAAATCGGTTTTATTCCGTTTAAATTTTTTCCATTTTCAGTCTATTTCGGTTTTTAATTTTTGAGAATTAAGCCCGTTATGCCTGACTGTGCCTGACAAAAGTATTTTAAAGGGGATCTATTATGGATCTAATACCTATTTTAAACAGGCCTTGAATGTCTTAAAAAACAAGCTTTTGATTGTTTTTGCTAAATAAATAGAGATTCAGCCTCTAAACCATGTCTTTATCTCCCCATTCTCTAACCTCATTATCTATGCAGGATTCTGAGTGGGCGGGGCTATGATAATGAGGCTCTGTGCTGATTGGCTGCTTGAATGACGCGATACACCGCTACGAAAAAATGGCGGAAGCTCCGGCCGGCGGAGTTAGTTGTGGGCACGGTTTCACGCATCGCACCTGTCGTTACGTAACGACGGGAGCAGAATTTTATTGGCTCGTAGATCCACATCACACTGGACGGCTCATCCGGGCGGCTGTACAGACACTGCAGAATTTAGTTGCTTTCCTCCTTCTCTGAGTTGGCAGGCTGAGGGGAGACCACTTTATATATGTTAAAGCAAGAGAAAAGATGTTTTTCATAATAGGTCCCCTTTAAATTTAATGCATGCAGTCCGAAGAAGTTGATTTGCAACATAATTAAAGCAACCTCAAACTAAATTTAAGAAAAAATTACTAATTATCCAATTAGTCGACTAATCGTTTCAAAAGTCGGAGACTAGTCGAATTAAAATAGTCGTTAGTTGCAGCCCTGCTAAGTACACGACTAAACAGCTCCGTCTCAAGGCTTGCTCTGTGAAACCGCACCGACGGGTGCACTGGGTGCACCGTGTGCACCGGGTGCACCGTGTGCACCGTGTGCACCGTGTGCACCGTGTGCACCGTGTGCACCGTGTGCTCGCTAACGGGCAGATAAGCTCAAGGTGTAAAATATTTTCAAGTGGATGAAATTTCACACCTGCAGTTCTGCAGCCAGCCCTTTGTTATAACGTGGTCTTTCTTCTTCCACGCAAACAGAAACCAGCTCTCGCACAGACGTACGTGGCGTATCGACTTATTTGCAAAGTCCTCCTTTTACTTCAATCCCAGGCAATGAAAGAACTCATCCGTAAAAGCTATTAGATAAACCTTGTGCATCTACCGCAGCAACACCGGCGGATTCTAGCTGCATGATTTTACCATATCGAGTGTGTTAAAAACGGCGTTTGAGCAAAAGAGCGTCTAATAGCCAAATTAAGATGTGGAAAGGAGGGGGGGGGGGGGCCCTCCGGCTGATGATTAGGCCAGGGACTAGAAAGTGACTTCCGGCATTGATACGACTACAAAAGCACATACACACACACACAAATATAAGCACACACAGAGAGTCAATTAACATGAACATGTGTCTTGGGGGAATTATATTTCAATTAGCTTTAGCGTTTCTTTTGAGACCATAATGCTGAAACAAGTGCAGAGTTGTGTATTTGCGGATGCAGTAAATCCTGCTTTTCAATTAGTGTAATACTATAAACTCCGTATTGTTGGTGTGCAAGTGAAAGTCAAGCAGTTCGGCACCACAATCAATCTTTTGCACGACATGAAAGAGCCATAACATTGAAACGAAGCTCATACGCTGAATGACTTGTGCAGCTTTTGAAGATGCAGATGCACTTTGAGGCTACTTATAGCAATAATGCAGCCGTGTAAGAGGAATATTAGCCGGAATCCATTCAAAAGAAGTAGCAATGATCAGTCTTAGTCAGGGTATGGTTCATGTTCAAGAAGAAGATAGAATTCAAGAAGATAACCTCAAATCTTAGGGCCTGCAATATCACTTTTCTCTTCCTTCCCTGTTCCGTTTTGATCAAAGTATAAATTCCCCCTGTCAAGCCTTATTTGAGAGGAAAAAGTTGCGGACAGAAAAAGCCATCTTTGAATCTGGGTTACCGAAACATCAACAATGAAAGCAAAAACAAGAAAAAAGGCCTCTGATTTGTTTCTATATTTGTTGTAGGCCTATGTGTTTTCGTTGCACACAGAGAGTATGGCTTTGCTGGTACACAATATAGACAAACGTGGCTTTGGATGAATTAATTTCTGCCAAGAGCGGACACAGAGTCCCCGAACAATAACAGAGACGGGGCAGAAGACGACTTTCAGCAGAGCCACTGATGTCCATATCTTTATCTCTGTTGAAGTAACACCGAGTCTTCAGGGAGACAATGAAACGGAGCTGGAGATGGAAGAGCCCCTCGCACGAGGACGACTACGTCCACTACTCAGAGGGGGGACCTGTAGACCAGTGGACACGGTTACATGAGGTTTTTTCATTCAGAATTGATTATTCCGAATTAAATAATTCAGAATTAAACTATTTTCCTTCGAGTTTACATGTAAATAGTAATTCCGAATTGAGGTTTACATGGAAAACACGTTTGATCGGCTTTATCCAATTCCTCTACAGGTCTGGGGGTTGGGAAGGTTCTGATTGGATAGGGGGGGGGAAGTTACGTCTACCGGAAGAAAAACAAACTTAGCCGCTACAACTTTGAAAAGCTCACAATTTTTCTGTTTCCTGTTTCATGCCCTACCTGTGTGTAAGGGTAATCGCTTTTCCAAGTCTTTTATCCCCTCTGCTGTTCGGCTATTCAATTTAAATGTATCCTTATGAATTTGTTTGGAATGTGTATTTAGGCACTGTGTACCTTCTAGGAATGTGTATACAGTGTTTGTATAGACGTTTTTTTAAATTAATTTATTGGTATCAGCACTTTTTTTAATGCAACAAATTGCAGATTTTTGCAGACAGCTGCCAACTTTCTCTCTGTGTTTCTATTGAATGTGTTATGTGTTTGTTATGTGTGTGTTTGGGCGCGAGCTGCCAAATCCAATTGCCCTTCAAGGGATTAATAAAGTTGTCTACAAAAAAAAAAATCTGTTCTTTTAATTATTTCCAGGTCCTCCAAGCTATTTATTAAATAAATGGTCTCTGCTCTTGACCAGCGTTTACTGCGTGCTGCATCTTGAAACTTTGTTTGGAAAACCAGCCCAGCGCGGAATATAAGTGTCATGGAGACAGACGGGCGAGGGAAAGACCGGAATTAATTTAAAGAGGAATGAGTGTAAACATGATCGCGGAATTATTGTATTCGGATTTAAAATTGGAATAAACCAGCCACTTACTTCGGAATTAAGTTTAATTCGGAATTGCCATTTTCATCCAGAATTTACTCATTTTAAATCATATTTAATTTTAATTCTGAATTAAAGAGGAATTATGTATATTATGTAGGAAATATGTTGGAAATATGTATCTTCCCATGTAAACGCAGCCAGTGTTTCCCAGCCCCGGTCCTGGGGGGTGTCCTGCATGCTTTAGATGCTGCCCTGCATCAACACACCTGATTCTAATAAATGGTTGACATCAGCTTGTCATTAAGGTCTGGACAAGTCTGCTGGAGTCGTTTCAGGGTGTGCTGAAGCCGGGAAACTTCTAAAACGTGCATGAAAGTGGCCGTGAGGACCCGGGTCTTTAACTCAAAGTGCACCTAATCAGTCCACTTCATCTGTACATGAGCCAGACAAAAGATACATGTCTTTATTGTTGCTAAACAAGTTTAAACAAATTGACATTGCAGCTCTCGTTTGCAAAGAAAAGAAAAAAGAAAAGAAGAGCAACAGCAACAATACAATAAAATACAATGAAATACTTTAAAATACAAAAGCAGCAAACGCCGACTTTATCTTGAGTTTTCTAGATTATCTCTCTCTCTCTCCAGTTTGTGTGTTCCCTGTGTCTTTCTGGGTGAAAGTGAAAGATTAGAAACAGCCAGTGTTTAGAGAGTTTAAATCCAAGCCATGATTGTGTTTGTGTCTCTTTCTTCAAGAGAGTTTGAGATTAGTGACACATGGCTCGTCAAAGACTGGAGATTCAGATTAGCCACTCTCTAATCCGTTGGAATTCAATGCTAATACAGAGATCACATATGCACACATGCACACATACACATGCACACGAACCTGAGCGAGGAAAAACTATTACTGTAAATACTCAGAATAGCAGCAGATGAAATAATCAGATACAACACCTTTTAGACTCGTAGAAAGGCCAGGAGATACTGGAAAAGGTAAAATAATGCAAATGTATCTTGTCTTGCAGATGCAAACGCCTCCAAATGTTAAAAGCAAAGCCCACAAAGACTCTCCTACAGTTGAGTGGATTACAATTATTATTGGATATTTACACAATGGAGAAGCTAACATTTATTCTTAAGTCGGAACAAGAAAAGTTTGAAACTTATTGGGAAATTTGGTCAAACTATCTAGCAACTTATTCTGGTTAAAGCGATGAACCCCCTGCTGAGTTCCTAAACCCCACTCAACTGGTTCTGCCTTTTTGTTCTTGTTTTAATAACTATACAATTATAAGTTAGTGCTATACATGTAAACTATCAGTGCGTTTACATGGGAAGTTTAATTCCTCTTTAATTCAGAATTAAAATTAAATCCGATTTAAAATGAGTAAAAATGACCACGTAAACACCTAATTCCAAATGAAAATGGACATTCCGAATTAAACTTAATTCCGAAGTAATCAAATCAAATATAGGATGAGACTTAATATGTTTACAAATTGTAGAGCAACATGCAAATAAAAAATGTAATTAAAGCTGCAAGCAGTGATGAACGGTCCTCCACCCTTGTGCACGTTCAGGCTGCAGTGGAAGCTTGTAGGACTTGATGTAGATTCTTCAGGCCTGGACATTTAACGGATGAAACACCCACGACTCTCTATATCAAACCATTCAAAAGTTATGGCAGGAAGTAGGAACTATCAAATATGGACCAATCAGAAGAAGGGGCAGGGCTAATTCATGCCAATGAAGGTCAAGGACTCAAAACTGAGTCCGATGACACCACCCACAAGTCTTTATGTCAAACTATTCAAAAGTTATGGCAGAAAGTAGGAACTATCACACACATGGGTGCACGTTACGGTTCGGGCCGCATTAACGGCTGAAGAAATGGCATAAATTGCGCCAAAATTACACGATTAATTCAAAATGGCCGACTTCCTGTTGGGTTTCGGCCATGGCGCCAAGAGACTTTTAAATTGCGACATGATACAGGTGTGTAGCGATTTTTGTGCATGTACGTCAAACCGTATTGTGGGGCTTGAGGCACAAAGTTTTCAAGGGGGCGCTGTTGAGCCATTTTGCCACGCCCATTAATGCAAACCATTAAATATCAAATTTTTCCACCAGGCCTGGCTTGCGTGCAAAACTTGGTGACTTTTGGGCACGTTTAGGGGGGCAAAAAGGCCCTCCTTTCGTCAGAATAAAGAAGAATAAAGAAAAATTCCTACAGATACAATAAGGCCTTCGCACTGTCAGGGCTCGGGCCCTAATAACAGAAAAGAAGGTTCCACATAACACGAGACGGCGATCAGAGCGGGTTTCAGGTGTTTCCTCAGCTTGTCACTGGTTTCCACTGCAGGGTCACGTAAGGAAAACCTTTGCTGCACCCTCACCACAGCTGCCAGACGTCTCGCAGACCATTCTGTCCACAGAAACATTGCGTGCCACTGTATGTAGGTGAATACGGCGTCTATTGTTTGACTCACACAAAAGCAGCCAAACAAAGAAGTTTACTTTTCCTAGGTTGAGTGAGGAGGCCGGCGATCCGAGCAGCCTCGGCGCTCCAGTCACACCGAGCTGGAAAACATCTCACTTTGATGAATGTGGGTGATTTGGTATTCTGACTTGTACACATAAATAGCAACATGAAGAAAAAGCCTCATCAGCTTTTATGTTAGCTGAGTTAGCATGCTCCTTGCACCTACTGGGAGGTCTGTTTGGGGTGAAAACTTTTACTGCCGGCTGATGTCACTGCTGCGGCTGAGTCTACCTGTGGACCTGCACTGCTGTTCCCTCCCAACCTCTATGGGCTGAGAAACGGGGAATAGAAATCCACACGGGATAATAATCACCACCAGTGTGACCGGGTTTGACACTATTTGGGTTCAAATAATACGTTGCGTGATGGAAAATTCAGCCTTGGCCACTTGATTAAACCAAAACTGCTGAGAGGAGCAAAATAATAGCCTTGGCCCAAGAGTGCCCAGACTGGTAGTCTGCTTAAAAAAGATAAACACTGACCTTAAAGATGTTTTTGTTTACTCAAATCGAAAGAATTAATCATCCTTTGTGCTTTAAAATCATTATACTTCCTTTGTTTCATCGTCGTTCTGCATCGAGACACCTGATGTTTGGTTTGACCCTTTTGCATACAAATGTTTAATTAAATCTACTGAAATCTGTCTTACTCTTGGTAACTTAGACGCTCAGTTATTTACCTAGTTGGAAAGAACGTGTTAAAGAGCATTTAATTGTTTTTTCCACATACATTCTTACATCCATACTCATTCTAGTTGTTTTGTCATTTGCACGTGTACATTTGTGCAGTAATCAAAAATAAATCATAGCGTTATTTTATTGAGAGTGTTTCTCTCCAACAGGAAGTATCAGGATCAGTAAGATTCTGTAGCGGCACTGGAAATAAAACCAGCTTTAAAGCTGCGCTGATGCATCTGCGTTCCCACACAGAAGCAGGAGCTGGAGGCCTTGTAGTTGCATACGAAAACTCAGCAGCTGGCGCCGGGTCAGGTTCTGTATCCCGGCGTGTTCGGAAAAGGCTGGATGAGTCTGGCTGGGGGTGCAGATGGGAACACATGGCTGAGAACAGACGTTTAAACTGTGAATCTAGACTCTCAAATGTTTTCTCAAACTGTCATTTTCAGAATCGACTCCATTTTGGCTCAATGTTCATGAAATAAATAGTGAAAAATATGTCATATCTCAGGGCTGCCCTTTGTCACCGGTCCTGTTCATAATTTTTATGGACAGGATTTCTAGGCGCAGCCAGGGGCCGGAGGGGATCCGGTTTGGGAACTATAGGATTTCATCTCTACTTTTCGCAGATGACGTTGTCCTGTTGGCTTCATCGGACCAGGACCTTCAGCATGTGCTGGGGCGGTTTGAGGCCGAGTGCAACGCGGCAGGGATGAGAATCAGCACCTCCAAGACCGAGGCCATGCTTCTCCACCGGGAAAGGGTGGCGTGCCTTCTCCGGGTGGGTGGAGAAGTCCTGCCTCAGGTGGAGGAGTTCAAGTATCTCGGGGTCTTGGAGCGTGAGATTGACAGACAGATCGGTGCAGCGTCCGCAGTTATGCGGTCGATGTACCGGACCGTCGTGGTGAAGAAGGAGCTGAGTCGAAAGGCGAAGCTTTCGATTTACCGGTCAATCTACGCCCCTACCCTCACCTATGGTCACGAACTTTGGGTAGTGACCGAAAGGACGAGATCGAGGATACAAGCGGCCGAGATGAGTTTCCTCTGCAGGGTGGCTGGACGCTCCCTTAGAGATGAGTTTCCTCCGCAGGGTGGCTGGATGCTCCCTTAGAGATAGGGTGAGGAGTTCGGTCACCCGGGAGGAGCTCAGAGTCGAGCCGCTGCTCCTTCACATTGAGAGGAGTCAGCTGAGGTGGCTTGGGCATCTGTACCGGATCCTCCTGGACGCCTCCCTAGGGAGGTGTTCCAGGCATGTCCCTCCTCCCTAGGGAGGTGTTGCAGGCATGTCCCAACGGGAGGAGACCCCGGGGAAGACCCAGGACACGCTGGAGAGACTATGTCTCTCGGCTGGCCTGGGAACGCCTTTGACTCCCCTCGGAAGAGCTGGAGGAAGAGATGGAGGAAGAGCTTGAGGAAGTGTATGGGGTGAAGGAAGTCTGGGCATCTCTGTTGAGACTGCTCCCCCCACGACCCGATTCCGGATAAACGGAAGAAGAGGGATGGATGGATGGATGTCATATCTCATCACTTTATTATGGCCTGTATGTACAACCTTCTCTCTGTGAAACAATGACTGTATCTGTATTAAATGCTGCTGGAGAGGTTGTGGCTTGCAGTCTATGCTGCAGCATTTAGCGTAGGCGCATCCTATTTTGCAGGGCATTTCCACATGCTGGTTTGGTAAGTGAGCTACTGGCGAGTGCTGTGCTCACAAGAGGACATTTGCATAAAACCTGTTACGGCTGTTATTACTCTCATCCATCTGCACCAACGTGTATGAAGTGAGACACTGCTTCGGCCCGCTCGCCTCGTTTTCAACCCCGCGTCTAAATAAACACAACATTGTTTGTGTTTCACTTGTCTTTGCAGAGCAGAACCGGCCCGAACATGGCGGTGCACACAAACCGGGTCCGAGGAGGAGGAGGCGGCATCGCTGTGATCGTCTCTCAGAGTTCTGCAGACTCACACCTCAGCCTCCACTGCAGGCTTTGAATCCCACCACATTCCCCTCCAGCCTCTTCCTCCTTTCTGTTTTAACTTTTTTTAACACCTGGACTAACAAAAGACTGTCTTTGATCAGGGGAAATCCCTCGGCGGAGCCGCGATGAACCCGCCGTGGAGCTCGCTGTGTGTAGTTACGTGTGCGTTTGAAGGTCTGTGTGATGCAAATGGAGCCGGCGCCGCTCCGCCGAGGATTCTCCGCACCCGAGCTAACATGTATGGGTATAAGGTACATAGCAGCCTCACATGTGAACCCTGTGAACGTGCAAACGCTCAGAAACACACGGGAGAGGGGGATGAAGTGCAAGCTAGCAGGAAAGAGGGAACATCTTGTTTCTCCTGCAATCAGAGGCTCGTCAAACAGACACTCGCCCTCACACACACACACGGACAGAAGGTCGCTTATTATCAGAAGCTTTCCCACGCTGCCGTGCTGCAGAGCTCCACACCAGGATGGGAGGATGAGGCGAGGGAGGGAGGGATGGAGGGTCAGCCTTCAGCAGCTTAGTCTCACTGTGGGGATAAACACGTCCCTCAGCAGGAGTTTGTATTTAGGCTAGCGAGATCAGGGTTCAGAGCAGAGCCACTGCCAGACGGGCGAAGCGACGGGACGCAGACGGAGCCGCGGCGATAAACAAGCCTCCATACTGCAAACAACCGCCGTATCACACACACACACACACTCTGGTTGGCGGAGGAGACTGTACATCCTCCTCCACACCTGTGCTCCCACATTACTCACACAGCAACCCCTCTCTACCAGAGCATCTCTGCGTCTCCCCTCCTTCCTCCCGCTCGCTGCTCAGCCCTCAGCTCTTACGTAACACCACCATTTGCATAACAGACTGTTTCTCTGGCTACGGCACGGGCGCAGGAGACGTACCGGCTAATACGTTAACAGCCCCGGCTGTTGGTAAACAACAACCTCTAACACAACACCCTCACATTCGTTCGTTGGCGCCGGGTCTAGACGGTGACGAGGGTTTTTCGGTGTGTCTTCGGATCTGCGGGTGCCAGCTGGCTGGAGGCCAGAGGGGCTGGAACAGCTGGCACTTATGGCCCTTTCCCACTAGTACCTACTCAGCTCGGCTCGGCCCGGCACGTCTGCATCTCATTCCACTTCCGTGTCAGGCACACGAGGAATGGACACAAATGCAGACAAAGGGAAAACGGTTCAAAAGATTTATTGGAGTAAATCTGAGCAGGCAAGGATCAGGCAAAAATCCGTCGAGGGGCAGGTGTGACATTCCGTTGTCGCGGTTATTTAAGAGCGTCAGAGCTCAGAGTCGTGGCTGATTGGGAGTTTAATGGTGCTTTTTTCCACTAGCACCTACTCAGTCCGACTCCACTCGGTTTGGTTCTTTTCCACTAGGGGTCTAACTTGCCGAGTAGATACTTTTTCTGGTTCTAAGCGGCTGAGTCGGGCTGTGACTTCATCACAATACTGGCCACCGATTGGTCGGGGGGTTGGAGTCAGACGTCTGAGTCAGGATGTGACATCAGAGAAAGAGACTCCGACGGAGATTCTTGTTCATTTTATTCCACCAGCAACGGCAGCAGAAGTCTGTTTCATGATCCAACTCTGAGGTGCAGATGTTCATAAACCTGGTGCTGAGGAGAGAATTAAAAAGGGATCTAGACGGGCGATAAGGAACGACCAGATCTACCAGGAACTCTGTCACTTCATAGCTGCTCAGATACCAACGGACTTTTCAGGAGCAGAGACAAACATTGCAGCTTGAAGCTTCTGTCTCTCTCAATTTTTAACTTGATATCAAACACAAGCCACAGATCCAGCAGCACATCCACCTCCAGGTTCTACATCTTTAGTGTTGTTGTCTTCTTCCTTTAGATACACAATCAAATACGTCACAGCAGCTTCACTCCAACCTCCTACTTCTGCTCCAGGTCCTGAATTGTTATGGAAAAGAAACCAGGCCAAGTTGAGCCGAGCTGAGATGAGTAGAGCCGAGTAGGTGCTGGTGGAAAAGTGCCATTAGAACCTCGGCAGAGTAGTTACCGAAAAAGTATCTACTCGGCACAGTTAAACCCCGAGTGGGGAAAGAACCAAACTGAGGCAAGTCGGGCTGAGTAGGTACTAGTGGAAAAGCGCCATTACAGAGCGCACGGGTAGGCCGGGCCTCTCCCCAGACAGACCTCGTTCAGGAGGAGGTCGACCCCCCTGCTGCGTGGAACCCACGCAATAATAGGTCTTTCACTGAGAGATGACTCTTCAAATCAGCCAACCTGGAATCATCCTCTCTGCAGAGGAGGGAGGGAAACCGGGGCGGGAACTGTGTACTGTACCTGCGTCGCTCTGCCTTTCGCTTCAGCCTGGGAAAACACAACTTATACAAACAGAGCGGTACGCAAACACACTCACACTCTCATAACAAGCGCGCCACCCTTAACAGAATAAGGAGGAAAAGAAGAGCTCTGGAGCATCGATAAACGATGCCGTGGAAGCTGTCAGATACACCCTAAGATACCTCATTACACGGCAATTCATTAAGTCAAGAATGGCCTTAATCATGTCTGGTTATTAGTGAAGGGCTGCGCCGTCTGTCACACACACACATGTGCACACACACACACACACTTCAAAGAGACAACAACCAATGATCAAGGGAATCAAGCACAAATGGTGGCTCATGTGAAGTTTCCTCTTTGCTCGTATGGAAAACGGTGCTTAAAGTCAAGACGATGCTAATTCTGCATTTCATGTTGACACGTTTGTTATCCAACTCTTTACATGCCGAGCGTCCCGGTATCACCTGCGGGGTTGGGGGTGGACTACAGTGCTTATACCTGCTCTGACTGGTGCTAACACACAGAAGCTGCAGCTCGGGGGGACGTTTTTATATCCCCCTGCACCCTATAAGTGGAAATACTTGGATATGTCAATACAGGACCGCCATACCTTTCTCGGGTGTGCACTCGTCTCAACAAGCTGTTCCTTCCCCCCCTTATTTCCCTGGTATTCATCTACATTTTGGCATTAAAGGTGCGAGTCAGTCGTGCAGCTCAATTAACAGTGACCTTGTCCCCCATCACCCCCCTCCTCCTCCTCCTCCTCCTCCTCGGATCAGCTGCCCGAGGTGCTGTTACTGGGAGTTCTCAGTAAATAAAGGGCTAAAAATAAAAAGAAAGGGGGAGAGTTGTGAAATCAAAGCGTCCTTCGCCATCAACGCAGAAATGAGCAAGAAAGATCCGCAGCAGCGGCGTGAATCAGGGGCTGCAGCCGGAGCAGAAAGCATTTTTCTACATCTACCAACACGCCAGCAAACTTGTAAGGGAATTAATGCGTGCGCAAGTGTCTCCTTGAACTCCTTTGAGGTTATCGGGGGTTCATTCCGGGTGAGTGCATGCGCTCCGCGCGCAACGCGCTGCCCGCCGGGCCACGGCGGCCGTTGCGCGGAGACTATACACTCCTGAAAATGAATGTTGGAGGAGAAAAACGCAGGGAAACGTGAAGGAAAGGGAGCTGGAAGGAGCTCCGGAGAAGCAGCGAGGGGGCTGCATGCTCTCCCTCCCGACGTGCGTCAGCGTTTATGGCACTTTGCGCGCAGGACGGAGGCAGATTTCACGGGGGTCTGGACCAACGCGCATCCGTGCAATATTCTAACACTCATTCATGTGCATTATTATTCTCTCATTCACTCATTTTCATATTGTATGTATATTTATGTTCCCTGTTTCTCATTTTGTTTACACAGTCTTTGCATGTGTGCACTTTTGCGGAGCTGCTGCCTCATCTCATTGTACCAGTATAATGATAATAAAGGCTTTTTATTCTTTCTATTCTATTTTTCTTCTCCTGCACGGGACGGATCACGTCCAGATTCGGTCCAAGCAGCCGAAACGCGCACGGATCTCACCTTTGAGAAGGATCCCGTACACGGCGTAGAGGGTGAACACCAGATGAGTGTTGAGGTTCATCCTGTCCTCCTCCTCGCTCTCCTCGCGTCTTCCGCGCTGCGCGTAAAAACCTGCTCCTGTCCGCCTCCTGGACCTGCAACCTGGAACCTGGAACCTGGAACCTGGAACCGGACCTGGGACCGTATCCAGGTGGACCCGGGACGGTGCGTAGAGCGTTTTCCCACAGCCCGACTTCACAGCCCGCACGCTGCAGCTTCTCCACCAGGGAGGAGGGAGGAATGGATGTTTGGCTGCTCGGAGACAGAAGTCCTGGTCCGGGTCCTGGACTTGGACTCGGGTTCAGGTTCAGGGACTCTGGGGGAGATCAGATCCTCGATCTGGGGGGGAGATCAGAACCCTCCGGGACTCAGTCTCAGGAAACTCTGCGGGAGATCAGAGCTTTTCTCTGGGGGAGAGCAGCGCACAGACCGTCCTCTGATCGCGTCCCCGCACAACTGGCTGCTGCGGCGCAACAATCCACACAATCCACACGGTCCGCACGGCGCACGGCGCACGAGTGGAGTGTGGGAGTCCCGCCCCCAACGGCTCTGACTGACAGGAGGGATGAGCCAATCAGGGCTGGGAGTTAGGAGACGGGGAATGGGAGGTGTGGGTAAGAGGGGGGTTGGTAGACGCTGCAAAAAATGTCAGTTTCGATCAAATTTAACACACATTGGTTAAAAATACTATTACATACGGAAGAGTATTGGGGCCAGGCAGGAGAAAAATAAAAATAATATTTTAGAGGAGGAAGATTTTTTTTTCATTATGCACTTTGAGAAAAAACTCGAAATGTCAAGAAAAAAGTCGAAATGTTGAGATTAATGTTGAAGTACAATTTCGAGAAAAAAGTCGAAATGTATTTCAACTTTATACACGAAATTTAGACTTTATTCTTGAAATTGTATTTCAACATTAATCTCGATATTTCGACTTTTTTCTCGAAATTTTGACTATTTTCTCGAAGTGTACAATAAAAGAAAAATCTTCCCCTCTCAAATATTTTTTCAAAAAATATGTGAGAGGAGAAAAAGAGAATACTCTTCCATACTACGGAAGAGTATTAGGGCCAGGCAGGAGAAAAATAAAAATAATATTTTAGAAGAGGAAGATTTTTTTTCATTATGCACTTGTTGAGATTAATGTTGTAATACAATTTCGGGAAAAAAGTCGAAATGTCGAGAAAAAAGTCGAAATGTTGGGATTAATGTTGAAGTACAATTTCGAGAAAAAAGTCTAAATGTATTTCAACTTTATTTTCGAAATTCCGACTTTATACACGAAATTTCGACTTTTTTTTCTTGAAATTGTATTTCAACATTAATGTCGACATTTTGACTTTTTTCTATAAATTGTATTTCAACATTATTTTCAACATTTCGACTTTTTTCTTGAAATTGTATTTCAACATTAATCTCGATATTTGACTTTTTTCTCTAAATTTCTACTTTTTTCTCGAAGTGCACAATAAAAAAAAAATCTTCCACTCTCAAATATTTTTTCTCCTGCATGGCCCTAATACTCTTCCGTAATTAAAAGACCATACCTGTCAAGTTTTGGATTTAAAAATAAGGGATATTTCCCACCAACCCGCTGTCCCACCCCTATGGAAGAGTATTAGGGCCAGGCAGGAGAAAAATTTTAATATTTGAGCACAAAGAGGTTACAAGGCTAAAATTGTTCAGGGTGCTTACAAAAGAACCCAATCTACACCTCGTTCTGAACTCTTGATGACAAATAAACAAAAATCTTCAAAGCCAGAGCAAATTTACTTTGTCACACAATATAGTTCTTTTGCAGATTCTGTAAAAAAGATTGTGCATTCCAATTGGAATTTAATAATAAGTGACCCTCTGCTCAGAGAGGTTTTTCCTGTTCCTCCTCAAATCAGTTTTAGAAGGGCTGGTGTCTAGCCATCTCTCTGCTTCAGATAAAAAAACTTGAAACATCGACCAGTTAAGGGGACTTTTAAATGTGGCTTGTGCAAACATTGTGCCAATATCAAAGAATGTAAACAATTCAGTGACTTTAAGACTAACAAGGTTGATGACATCAAGTCATTCATTAATTGTAATACCATGTTTGTTGTCTACCGATTGTCTTGTACCTGTGGTTGTTTTTATATTGGCTGCACTAAGCGTCGTTTGAAAGACAGAGTTTCTGAGCATAAGTACAGGACTGTCTCAGAAAATTAGAATATTGTGATAAAGTCCTTTATTTTCTGTAATGCAATTCAAAAAACAAAAATGTCATACATTCTGGATTCATTACAAATCAACTGAAATATTGCAAGCCTTTTATTATTTTAATATTGCTGATCATGGCTTACAGCTTAAGAAAACTCAAATATCCTATCTAAAAAAAATTGAATATTCTGGTAATCTTAATCTTAAACTGTAAGCCATAATCAGCAATATTAAAATAATAAAAGGCTTGCAATATATCAGTTGATTTGTAATGAATCCAGAATGTATGACATTTTTTTTTTTTTTTTTTTTTTTTTTTTTTTTTAAATTGCATTACAGAAAATAAAGAACTTTATCACAATATTCTAATTTTCTGAGACAGTCCTGTATGCTATTAGAAAAGCAAATTTTGATTACCCAATGGCTAAGCAGTTTTTTGAAGCACATGACAGCAACCCAGGTTCACTTATGGTTGAAGGCCTAGAAAGTATTCAAAAAAACATTAGAGGTGGTGACAGACTCGCATTACTTCTGCAGAGAGAGACCTTTTATATTTATCAAATGAAAGCAACTATCTATCCAGGTTTAAATGAGGATATTGATTTCAGTCTTTTTTTTGTAACTTTTCTTCTCCTAATCTCCAGTGTTTGGTTGTTTGACAATTGGTGGAGCCATCTATTGGACATTATCTGTTGTTTCTCTTGTTTTGTATTTGTCCTCCCACCTGCCCAGGTGATTTCAATCAACCCATTTAAGGAGAATCAATGCATTGAGTGTTGCACCCTGAGGAAGGCTGTGGCTGAAATGCATGGGCTGTTACCCACTTTTTTTAATCTTTTCTAGATGAAATAGCCAATTTAAATAAAGGCTTTTTATATTTGCAGAAGAGTGCCTTGGATTTTTCTTCTTTTTTGTTTTAACCTGTTTGAATAAATACATTTTTTTTTTAAATAGTTGACGACCTTAACAAACCTGCTCATCATTTTTTACAGTGCACCAAGAATGGGCTCAGAATTCAAAACCAGAAGAGCAGCAGACTTGTTCCTCCCAGTCATCTGCTCGTTTCTCTGGTGACAGGATGATGCCGGGTACAGCGTTGGGAAGAATTAACGCTGACAAGCGTCTGAGCTTTCAAGATTGCTGTTCTGAGAACAACCGGGGTACGGAGGAGGGGTGGAGGAGTTGATGTGGTGTAAAAGGTAAAGGGGACGGAGGTGAACGCAGTCAAGGGCCCTTCTGAGAAGATATTAAAGCTGAAATGCGATGGGCGGTTGATGGATCTGTGGAAAATAAAAGGCGGCGCTTCAAAGGAGCAGCCGTGACCGGTGCGTGCAAGGTTAATCGCTCAGTTATTTGAACTTTGACATCTATATTCAAATATCAAATAAAAAGAGGCGTATCCATCCTTGTCCTTGATAACAATGTCTCCTGTTATGATACCCAACGTCCAAAACAACATCATCTGCAGTTTTTTTATTCACAATACTGTAATCTACAGCTGGAATCACAAAGTTTCATGCAGACATCGAACAGAATAAGTAAGGGACAAGGTGTCTATTAACATAAATATATGGACGATGCAAAGTGGTATGGTACAGTAACAAACAGTAAATATATTTGTTTCAAAGAATCAAAGTCCACAGATAGTTTCCTAAATCATTTTATTAAGCTACATATATTTAGTTTTTAGTTTTTTTTAGTTTATTGTTTTGCACAGTTTTTAAAAAATATACAGGAAATATCAATGATAAACACTATAGCTGCAGGAAGAGGCAAAAAACCCAATGGGCTTATTTGAAGCCTCCACCGAAGATATTAAAATTTCATGTCAAGATTAACATACAAAAAACAGAAAGTAAAACTACACAAAAGTGATGGCAAACTAATAATGCAATATATAAATAATAAAGAATAAAGACAAAAAATAAGTGTGTGTGAGTGTGCATGGGATATTGTTTTTACAACTTATATTATATTGACTCCTGAGCAAATAAGACGTACATGTCACTATGAGTGAAACACAAAAAAAAACAAAAAAAAACAAAAAGAACATAGATACATAAACAACAATACATTGGGAAAACAGTTACAAAACAGCAGTCAAGTGGTCCTTCAAACATCTTTTGTAATATTTCAGAGAGGATGAGCTCTTTGCCAGGTGGTAAAAATCATTCCACAATTTAGTGCCCCTAAAACTCGCCGAAAATTGACCTCTGCAAGTGAGAAATTTAGGAGGATGAAGATCTGAGGATTGTCGAGTTGAATAATATGATAATATGATCAATCATTCAAAAAAAGAAAACGTTTCATTTAGCTACAAATATTAGGCTATCAATCATTCAAATAAATAAATGTTTCATTAAGCTACAAATATAATCAATCATTCAAATAAAGATCGTTGTCTTCCTCTATTTTATCTAGTTCCTCCGGTGTCACCTCCTTGTGCCGTTTCTCCGCTTTCTTTTTATTTTATTTTCTCTCCTCTTCTGCATCCCAGTCATCAAAATAGTTAAATTCACGAAATAAATTAAAAGAAATTACAAAGGGCCAATCCCAATACACCCCCTACTTTTCTTCCACTAGCCTTCCCTCACTACCACTACCCCTAAAAAAGAAGGGACAGATTTTAGGGCACTTGAAATCTTCCCAGGTCTGTCCCAATACTCCCACTACTCCTACTTTCAGCACCACCACTAAAATCAGGAAGCTGAGAGCTGAAAGCTGTTTTAATTTCAGCTGTAGCGCTGTTAATATGCCACTTTATTAAGTTTTAATATTTTTTCAGGCGTAAAAGTAACCGTTAAGATCCCCAACCTGGGCTCAGTTTATCCAAATAACACTGTTAAGAAATTTGATCTGATGTTTTCAGAGATGATAAGAGCCGCCGGTCCGGGGAGAAACCTGCAGCTCTGTGGAGAATTTCCGCTGGCTGAAATAAATCATTTAGGAAGATAAATGTTGGTTTAATAGATGAAATCTAACAGTTGTAGCTACGCCTGTTAAGAAATTTGCTCCGAAAATTTCGGGATTTCTGCCTGCCGACTCAGGAGCTGATTTATGGTTCCGCGTTAAATCGTCGCAGAGCCTACGGCGTAGGGTACGGCGTACGGCGCGCGTCGCCGCGTAACCTACGCCGTAGGCTCTGCGTTGGTGTAACGCAGAACCATAAATCAGCCTTTATTCTGGCGAGGTTTGAAAAAGACTTCGCAACAACGAGCAAACAAGTGATTATGTACATTCACTGAGTGAATATTATGAAAGTAAAATATATATTTCTCGCTAGAAATGTAATCAAAACGCATTTTTATGCAGAAACTAACTCAAAATATTGATTTTATTCACTAAAAAATAAGAAATGTCCGCCATGTTTTTTTTTATTCAGTCCGCAAATGACGACGAAAAGCATTCTGGGAAATTTTTCTGGCCCTAGCATAGCCTCGTTTTCTCCACTCCCCCTAGGTGGAAAGAGGAATTGGGACACCACTACCCTCACGGGAACGCACAAAATTTAGGGGGTAGGGATGAAAACTAGGGGTAGTGGGAGTATTGGGACAGGGCCAAAATCACTCATGTCGCCGTCCTGCGGTAGCCGGCTCTTATCCTGAATCTCAGTTACCGCCAGCCAATCAGAATCGAGTATTCACACAAACCTTGGTATAACAAGAAATACCTCCTTTTTCAGTAAACCTGAGGTCATGCCCAGGTAAGCAGTCAAGCTGCAGAGTTCCTAAACCTCCAAACATCAAAAACCGCATTCAAACTTCCAAAGGTTTGAGATGAATATAAATGTGGAGGACGCTGGAGTCAGAGACAAAGAATCAACAGAAGAACAACGACGTCTAGAGATCTAAAAGGAGCGTGCCGGGTATAAACACGGCTAATTGGATGACTGGCGCACAAAGCTGGAGGGGAAGTAAAGAAAGGCAGGAAGAAAAAGCCAAAGCAGACGATGAGGGTGACTGCGTTATCAAAACTGCAGGTGAGATTATTGTCCTTTACATTTTCCGGAGCAACTCTTCCTTCACCTTGAAGGGAAACATTATGAGATGGAGGGAAATTGGAAGCAGGATTCATGAGGACTTTGAAATGACAGATGCAGCGCAAATAGACTGTGACTGTGCTTGCATTGTGCGGCGTGGTGGCAGATGTCAGCGCGAGTCTGCCGTAATGAAATTACAGCCTTCCCAAGATGAGCTGCAAAAAAACATATCTGGATACTTTTGCAGCACGAATATCAATCATACCAGTCCATGCAGTTGGTAAAACACTGACGTTCTTGGGAAACTATATCCAGAATAATTTACAAAAGGAGAGATTAGATTGATGGAAGATAGTCGGAGGGTGTGTTTGGCTTTGAATGTTATTGCTGTAAGGAGTTGTGGAGCACAATTCTCTCCGTTCGTGTAAAGCTTGATTTAGTGCGTCATTACGTAATGGGGAGAAAACAGGACGGGTTTAAGTATCTTTCCTTTACATTGAGGGAATTTGTCTATTTGCCAATACAAAGAGTGATAGAGTATCCACTCAACTGAAGAACAATAAGGAGGTTTAGGAAAGCAAAAATCTAACAGCAAGGGATCAAATGAAAGTGGCTTTTCAAAATAAAACAGTGACACTGAACTGTTTTCTTCCCAAAATGTCAGATATTATGTCATGATATTGATTTATATTATGTATTATTCAATATAATAAGTTCACAGAATGTTAGCACTTCAAATGAAGTTGTGACTTGTGACGTAGTTTAGCATCCAGCAGTTTGTTTTATTTTGAAAGTGCTTGATTACATAGGAGCTCAGATTTGTTGCATTTCCTTGACATCAGAGAAAGAGCGACTCTGTCGGCAGATTCTTCGTTTTATTCCACCACCAACGGCAGCAAAAGTCTGTTTGGTGATCCAACTCTGAGGTGCAGATGTTCATAAACCTGGTGCTGAGGAGAGAATTAAAAAGGGATCTAGACGGAGATAAGGAACGACCAGATCTACCAGGAGCTCTGTCTCTTCATAGCTGCTCACGGCTCCAGCTGACTTTTCAGCAGCACCGAGACAAACAAACAAAAAAAAAGCGTTGCCGCTTGAATCTTCTCTCACTCTCATTTTTTTACTTGATATCAACACGAGCCACAGACCCAGCAGCACATCTATCATCTCCTCCAGGTTCTACATCTTTAGTGTTGTTGTCTTCTTCCTTTAGATACACAATCTGTCTCATCTGGTTGTCTAAAAAGAAACGAGGACAAGGCGAGTGGAGGCGAGACGAGGCGTGATGAGTGGAGTCGCGCTGAGTAGGTACTAGTATAAAAGCACCATAAGCGGCTGCTTAGGGCCCCGTGACCAATAAGGGGCCCCCAAAAGTTAAATTTTTTTTTTTTTTTTACATCAATACACATATTGACGAGGTGTTGTTTATCTAATTTGAGTGATTTTAATTATAGTTTTTGTAGTACTTTGTTGTTGCACATTGCTGTTGAAGTTTATTTAAAACCAAAAAATAAAGAAGATAACGTGTTTACAGTAAAATCAACCCCAGGCCGCTCTTGTAGCTGAATTTGCTCCCATTTCAGATTAAAAACCATAGATGAGTAAAAACCTGCCAAGCTGACAGTAGAATGGAAACAACACTGCTGCAACTGTGCAGCTCTGTGACCTTTGACCTGTTGCTTCTCTGTGTGGCCAGTAGGGCCCGTTGCTAAATATGAATTGAAATATTTTTTTGCAAAGTTTGTTAATCTGTTGTTCTGCTTCCCTGGTCTTAATCACTGTGGATTACAATCTAACTACAACAAAAAGTTCTTACATCTAGTTTTAGAAGTGTATTTGTAATGACAGGGAAAAACACACTGCAAAAACTCAAAATCTTACCAGGAATATTTGTTTTATTTCTAGTTAAAATGTCTAATTTTTAGTCAAAAAATCTCATTACACTTAAAACAAGTTTTAAGTGTAATGACGAGTCTTTACCAGAAAAATAACTTGTTTGACAATTTTCACCTTGTTCAAGTACATTTTCACTTGAAATAAGTAGAATAATCTGCCAGTGGGACAAGATTTATCTTCTCATTACAAGCAAAAACACCTTGTTCCACTGGCAGATTTTTCTACTTATTTCAAGTGAAAATGTACTTGAAACAGGTGAAAATTGTTGTTTTTTGAGTCTTGTTTTAAGTGTAATAAGATTTTTTTTGACTAAAAATGAGACTTTTTACCTAGAAATAAGACAAATATTCTTGTTAAGATTTTGAGTTTTTGCAGTGCATGAAATAAGTATATAGTGTGTGTGTGAGGGATCAATAATCAGTGTTATTGGCAGTAATAGAGGGCCCCAAAATCACATTTTCATAGGGCCCCATGGAGGCTTGGGCCGGCCCTGCACGGGGTCATGTGACTGAATGCTTCGTCCATTGTTTTATACAGTCTACTAGCCACTTGGTTGGTTATCGTTTGGATTTAGGATTGAGAGAGCTGCATATTCTAATTTACACAACATCTGACATAGGGCTGGGCGATATATTGAGATTTTAATATATATCAATATATTTTCAAACGCGATATGGTACGAGACAATATCGTTTATATCGATTACATTTTTTTTTTTTTTTTTTTTTTTTAATGATTTTGATATAGCTTATTTTGTGACAAATTGACTTGAATGTTTTGTTTGAGATTTGCACAAATGTTTTGTTATTTGCACTGTCAACCTCAGTGGAAAAGTCTGCCTGTTACTGTCTACATTGTATTAATTGTACAGTGTATTTTAATTTAATTGTTATGCAGGAAAGGGACATTTGTTTTATTTTATTCAAGAAGCATTTTTATTCTATATATGCAGGCAGTTTATTTTTATTTCATTTGTTTTATACATGTTGATATTGTGCAGACCTCTGTTAATAAAGGAACCTGTGTGACATTTGGCCCGAGGCTTTGTATTAAAACTGACTGACTATTTGTTTAAGGGTTTGCCTCAGAATAAAATGAAGCTAACAGAGATGCTAACAGAGATGCTATGCTAAAATGCTTTGGGGGAAACCCCAATTATGGCACAGAAAAAATATCGATATATATCGAGTATCAACATTCAGCTAGAAAATATCGAGATATGACTTTGGGTCCATATCGCCCAGCCCTAATCTGACACTATGGGCCCGGCACCACTTGGCAATGTGGCCTTTTCAAAATAAACTTACCAGCAGAGAGAAGGCAACACTTCACTGAACTATGTTATGAATGTACATATAAATGAATGTCAAGCATCAACAAACCAACGTCAGACGAGGCATCAGCAGCTCCGCAATCAGACGTAACAGTGAGAATTAATAAGGACTTGTTTGTACAACATGCGTCTGCTGTGGCTCAAAAGCAAACTTAGTTATGGATCAAATCTTTTATGTTAACATTCCGGCAATCACAGTCCTCCATCAATCTGCCGTGGCACGTTGAGGTGATGAAGGCGCGGGGCTTCAGCTTGATTATAAGACCTTATGCATTATTTATAACATTAGCATTGCTAACCTGAAGTTTCCTACCTGTAATAATAACGAGTCTCCGGCACTTCGGTTACATGCTGTTAAACAGGGAACGCCCAGCACCAGACGGCATAAAGGAAATGCAATGTTTGTCATCTAAGTCAGAACTTCTTCATTTCCTCAGAGTGCTCATGTTTTGCAAATATGTGAGAGAAAAAAAGGTGGAAAAGAAAGTTTACACCTGACTGCATTGACTCGTAGCTGTGAGTAATCATTTGCCCCTGAAAGCACATAAACACACATAAATGCACAGGTTGTTGTCTCCTGTTTACCGTTAAAGGATTTAATCACTTTGAGTGCGTTTACATGGGAGGTTTAATTCCTCTTTAATTCAGAATTAAAATTAAATCTGATTTAAAGGAGCTTGAGGCTCCTTTTAAGAAATGAGACTCTCTAGCGCCACCCTTCACCACGACGGCCGTCGGGGGTACTGCAGCCAACAGTGAAGCCGGCACGGGAGAACGGGGAGAACGTGCATGCAGCGTCAAGTGACGTCACATCCGCAGGACAGCGCGGGAAATTCGGGACCGAATTGCAGCACATTTTGCAGCAACAGTCTGTTCAAGGCAACGGAGAGATACACTAGAGGGCTCATTCTTTTGGGTTTGGAAAGCTTCATCTGACATTATTACTAGAAAACTTAAAATGTATATGGATTTTTTTCATAAATCCTGCCACAATCCGGCCTCAAGCTCCTTTAAAACGAGAAAAAAATTACCATGTAAACACCTAATTCCGAATGAAAATGGCCATTCCGAATTAAACTTAATTCCGAAGTAAGTGGCTGGTTTATTCCGAGGGGAGGCTATGATAATGATGCTCTGTGCTGATTGGCTGCTTGAATGACGTGTAGCAGGAGAGCGTGTCCCATTTTCTATTGGACTGTCCTAACTGGCCACGAGTTTAATAGTTTCAGTGTGGACAGAGAGCGTCCGATGTCACGCAGCTCGACGCGATAGTCGGACGCTCGCATGCAGTTACACGGTTTAAACGGATCTTAAAGCCTGAATTACGGTTCTGCGTTAAATCGACGCGTACCCTACGCCGTAGGCTCTGCGGTGGTGTAACGCGGAACCATAAATCAGACTTTAGTCCCCTGAAGAGGGAACGGGTCACCTCGTCTTCACACTAATTCACACAGGAAGATTTAATTAATTCTAAACAGGTACACCACAGTTCTTTACTCCGATTCCTCATCATTTCATTTCTTATGTTACAAGACAAATGAATCATGTTAACTGTAAAGAAATCACAACACTGAATTTTCACAAATGGCAACTTTATTGTTAAAAAAAATAAAAGAACATAAGTTGTATATAAATAACATGTTTGCACTATTGCTGGCTCAAGGAAGACCGTGCGTCTTCTGAAGGTGTCGTTGAAGATTCAGGTGCTTGGAAGATCTGAAACCATAAACAGAAGAAAATGTATTACTAATAGAACACCGGAGCACCGGAGCTACTCACCGGTCCGGTCTGGAGAGTAGCTCCAGTGTTCCCTAACAAGTGAGTGGCTCCGTTAGGCAACACTGGAGCCACCGGAGCTAAATACTTAGCCCATGCAAAGATCATACTTGTAAACAAATATAATAAAAAAATAACGTCACTTACCGCTGACTCATGTGCAGTTGCCGGGTCCGTGCTGTTGGAACTGATCCTTTTATGAGGGTAAGTGTCGATGCAAAACCTCATTTTTACTGTCCCTCGTTGTTGAAACAGCCACATGATTCCCCGCTTCCAAACAATGGTGGAAGCTCTGGCCGGTGGAGTTGGTTGTGGGTGTGGTTTCATGCAGAGGAGGCCGACCTATGGAAATCTTCTCCCGTTGCGACGGGAGCAGATTCTGAACGGCTCGTACAAGTCACATGACACTGGAAGATTCATCCGGGCGGCTGTACAGACCCTGCAGAATCTGGTTGCTTTCTTCCTTCTCTGAGTTGGCAGGCTGAGGGGAGACCACTTTATATATGTTAAAGCAAGATAAAACGTGTTTTTCATAATAGGTCCCCTTTAAGCGGAATTGGATAAAGCCGATCAAACATGTTTTCCATGTAAACCTCAGTTTGGAATTACTATTTCCATGAAAACGCGAAAGAAAATAGTTTAATTCGGATTCATTTAATTCGGAATAATGAATTCCGAATTAAAAAACATCATCGTCTTTGTGGAAGATGTTCTATAAATAAACTTGACTTGCTTTTGCCTTCTGATCTCATTTTGGGTCAATCCACCTTAAGAGGGGATGCAGCCTGGTGCAGCGCACCTTGTAATGGCTCATTTCACACCCTCAAAATTGGTGTGTGCCATCACCAGGGCCGCAGCAAGGAACCAGGGGGGGGCCGGGGGGGGGCATCTCTAAAAAGTGCTTGAATCCAGGAGAGAGGCCGGTGAGTGAACTGATGGAAACAGCACATTCAAGTTTCCGCCTCACCTGGGATTGTCTCTGCTCCAGATGGCGGATAGACCGCTCTCTCTCTCCCTCACTCTCACTCTCTCTCGCCCCGTCACACACACACACACGTACACACACACAGCCATTAATGCACACCCTCCTCTCGGAGCTGAAGTGAGCACCACCTGCTCCTGGCTGAGACTATTGTTCACTGGTTCACCTAATGCGGGCTGACACATGTTGCCGGGCCGAGGGCCCGGCGCTTCGGCTGGGATGGAACAAGGCGGGGCGCGACACAAATCACCTCACCTTTTATGTTCACATTTCCTTTCATCCGTGTGTTTTCCTGCGTGTTCAATTGAATGACCTACTTTGTCAAATATGCACAAAGCAAGTCGCCGGGAATAAATAAATAACTTGCAGGAAGCCAAAAAATGAAGAAGAGGTTTAAAAAACAAACGGTGTCTCATAGTTGTGACAGAATGAGGGAAAACACAAACACACAAAAATCAGTCACAAAGCAGCCTGCTCGTTTGGAAACATGCTCAAATTTGGTTTTTCGGAAATGTGAAAAGATAGCATGAATAAATAAAGTCTTTGTTTACCGGAACATGTGTTTGGTGAGCCTGAGTACAACCAAGGCAATGATACATGCACACACTGTTGCATCACGTCTAAAGGTGCACGCAGGGCGGCCCCTGACCGAATTGGGGCCCTAAGCGAAATGTTATTTGGAGGCCCCGTATGGAGCCAAATCAACGCCATAGGTTTTGCTAATTAGGGGCCTAGCACTTACAGTGCGAATGCCCCAAAAGTCACCAAATTTTGCACGCAAGCCAGGAAAAATTTGATATTTAATGGTTTGCATTAATGGGCGTGGCCTAATGGCTCAACAGCTCCCCCTAGAAAACTTTGTGCCTCAAGCCCCACAATATGGTTTGACGTACAACGCACGAAAATCGGTACACACCTGTATCATGTCGCAACTTAAAGAAAAGTCTCTTGGCGCCATGGCCGAAACCCAACAGGAAGTCGGCCATTTTCAATTTATCGTGTAATTTTAGGGCAATTTATGCCTTTTCTTCAGCCGCTTCAGAGCCCGAACCGTAACGTGCACCCAGGTGTGTTATACATCAAAATGTGCGTCTAGATCCTGCGACGACGCGCATTACTTTTCTCAATCAAAAGCGTTACCGTGGCGACAATAGACGTCAAAAAGCACCCCCCCCCCCTTCATCTGGTTGGTCCATATTTGATAGTTCCTACTTTCTGCCATAACTTTTGAATGGTTTGATATAAAGAGTCATGGGTGGTTTCATCGGACTCGGTATTGAGTACTTGACCTTCATTGGCATGAATTAGCCCCGCCCCTTCTTCTGATTGGTCGATATGTGATAGTTCCTATTTTCTGCCATAACCATGAGTGCGAGGGCCTGTTCATTCATTTGAAAATGAAATTGAAAAAATCGTTTGCGATGGCATCCGCTCCGCCAGGACAAGCCGCGGGAAACAGCACTCAGGTAAGAAATGTTAGATACTTTTTCCATAGATGCTCTGGGGAAATATCTTAAGATTTATAATGTTGTGTAGCGTGTGTTAATACGCACATAAAGGGAAAAAACGTCTTTAGGTGGGGAAAGCTGGAGAGCGGACGCCATTGCAAACGATAATGTGGAAGTGGGAAATGTCAAACTTTAAAGTGTGGCTGTTGAACTGTACAGCCTGGCATAGCTCAATGCTTTTATACTGATACAGAAATGTATCACTAGTGTCAGTTTTTTCCACTGCCAATCACGTGAATATAGTGTATATACAGTGTTGAATCATACTTCTACTGATAACTTCTGCAACCTACGTATCCTGAAGGCAACATGACTGAGGAAGGTCCCCCGCCTTCTCTGTTATGCTGTCACTCAAGATGCCACGCCCCTCTCAGTTGATGCCACGCCCCCTACGCCAGATCAGGGCCAAAAGTCTGTGAAACTGAAAAAAAAATGTTAAACCATAAAATAATAAGTTCATAATAAAAACTTGAATTTTCAGGTTCAAATCTTAGTTTTTCAATTACAATTTCATTTTCAAATTAGCAAAACTTATGGCCTTGATTTGGCTCCATAGTCCCCCCCCCCATACCCTCAAACCTCTCCTCATCCCAAATGTATCGTTGGTACAGAATGACCATATCACAACATGCCATTTAACTTGACTAACAAATATTAAATAAAAAACTTAAAACTGAAATAAGCAAGTCACAAATAGCGATCAATTATTCATCAAAAGACCTGAAAAAACTGAAAGCAGGTCTCACAGGTCAGAAATCAGAGCTAAACATGCAGGTGCGCCTTTTACAGATGCACATTTATCTCATTAAAAATAGTCAAACTTCTTAACAATATAAATTGATATAAAACTAGTCAATTTATTATATATTGGCTAAAGTTTATAGTTTATATACGACCAACTGGTCATGTGACCACTCTTTTTCAACAGAGGTGAATGCAGAGGGCATTAACTAATGTTCATCAGGGCCGCTGTAGAAACAAAACTCTCCAGTCCAGACAGAGATGGAGACAGATTCCTGTCTGAGTGGCAGCTCAGGTGTTTGTGCTACCGTCCTTCTTTTTCTTTGTTCTTTTAGCCAAAGCACTGTCGTCACTTTATCTTGTAATGTGTTGTTGAGTGTACGGTTTTAGATTGTATGAGGAAGCACTCACTGTAAACCAAATTTACCCAAGGGTACAATAAATAAATCTATCCATCTATCTACAAAGTTTTATTTCAACAACATCCACCTTCAAGTGAAGCACGAGTTTCCTCGTGTTTAGCCTGTTTTCCTCTCTTGCTCGCTCCTGATTTGTACGGAAGAGTATTAGGGCCAGGCAGGAGAAAAATAAAAATAATATTTTAGAGTACAAAGATTTTTTTCCCATTATGCACTTTGAGAAAAAAGTTGAAATGTCAAGAAAAAAGTCAAAATGTCGAGAAAAAAGTCGAAATGTTGAGATTAATGTTGAAGTACAATTTCGAGAAAAAAGTCGAAATGTATTTCAACTTTATTCTCGAAATTCCGACTTTATTCACGAAATTCCGACTATACACGAATTTTCAACTTTATTCTTGAAATTGTATTTTCAACATTATTCTTGATATTTCGATTTTTTTCTCGAAGTGCACAATAAAAAAAAATCTTCCCCTCTCAAATATTTTTTTTCCTGCATGGGCTTAATACTCTTCCGTAATTACAAGACCATACCTGTTTAGATTTAAAAATAAGGGACAATTCCCACCAACCCACTGTCCCAGTAGGAAGATTTGTTTTCCATTATGCACTTTAAGAAAAAAGGAAATGGAAATGTCGAGAATAATGTTGAAGTACAATTTTGGGAAAAAAGTCGAAATGTCGAGAAAAAAGTCGAAAGTCAAAAGACCAAGATTCCTTGCGAAAAGAACATGCGCAGAAAACAAATTCCTGTTACGTTTGATGGGGATATCCCGTTAGGCGTTTACATGACCAAATATTCGGGTTAGAAAAAGAGTAACCCAGGGGTCACAGGGCCGCCGCAAGGGGTGTGCGAAGTGTGCGACCGCACGGGGCCTCGCGCCCCAAGGGGCCTTGCGCTATGGGCATTTTTTTTTTTTTTTCCTTTTTTCCCTTATAAATATCAACAGTCACGTTCCATTACAGACCTAAATGTGTAGTAGTTTGTGCATATCAATAAATATATGTGCAATGATGCGCGTGTCTGTTGTTCAACACAACTGATCAGACCAAGCGCAGACACAAGCTGCTCTGATCCAGACGGGTGGAGTGTGGAACAAACTGTCACACAATGTCGAGAGAACGAGACAGATTCAGGAAATTTCCATCAGGGGAGGAAAAAAGAAAAAAACTAAAGAAAATGGAAGAGTTTAATGCCTCTCTGAAAGGCTCGTTTGATAAATTTGTTACAAAAATCCCCAATCCGACCGGGTCTCAAGCAGCCGTGGGGCCCCGCGTCAAGGCAAGAGAT
Source organism: Cololabis saira (assembly GCF_033807715.1). Lineage (NCBI taxonomy): Eukaryota > Metazoa > Chordata > Actinopteri > Beloniformes > Belonidae > Cololabis > Cololabis saira. Next base: position 41,783,378 of record NC_084600.1, read on the forward strand.
GATGATGAGGCAGGGGAAGGTATCCAGTATTTTGCCAATTGGAGAGTTAAAATTGCGCATATAGACACCCGATCCGACCCGAAAAACCCAAAAATTTCGCACAGGGCCTCGCAAATCTCCCAGACGGCTCTGAAGGGTCATATTCAGGTTTTTAAAAACCAGAATATGAGCAAATTCCGGTTATTCAAAGGGGTTATTGGTGTTTACATGGCCGTGCACAACCGGGTTATTGCTAATATTCCGGTTAGAAAAGGGTTATTGATGCATGTAAACGTAGTCAGTGTTGCATCTCCATGTCAAGTATACGAAGCACACACTTCTCGTTCCAGAGGGCGTGAACTGAGCCGTGCTCGAACCCAACGCGGTGCCGTCCTCCCCGGAGAGAGGTCAAACGTCCTTGGGCGGGATGCCGATCACCTTTTGTTCAAATTAAAAGTGCTGCAGGTTGGATTTGTGCTTTGCTCCCTGTTGTGATAGATCTTGCTGTTATACGCCTGTAACTGATGATTTAGGACGGACTGACATTGTTCCCTTATAAACCTTTCAAAATGATCTGCGGTGAAATAAACCCTTCTCACGTTGGCCGGACTGCTGCAGAACTTTTATTAACACCAGTAATTAGATAAGTTCAAGTTTACGGCCGAACCAAACGAGATTTAGCTGTGATTCGCTTTTACGAATCACAAAAATAAAATAATATTGTGATTCTCCGGAGGTAAGTGGGTGTTTGGTGAATTTAAAAGCCGCTTCGCTTCCTCACGGCACGACTGCTTTCCTGTCAGCGGCTTCGTCGTACGCGCCATGAGTTTGTGCACGAGGGCTCAGCTGTGTACTTGTGGAGAAACATTTTAATTAATGAGGAAACATATGATCGCAATGGCCACTCGCTGAATTTAAATAATGAAGCCCCTCTCTGCTCAGCATGGAGACGGCGCGCTGCTGGGCGATGCTACAGTTGTTTAATCAAGGCAGCTACAGGGAGGCAACATGCGGTCAGCACGGAGCCCAGACACGGAGAGGGAGAACATGAATGTAGATTTCAAGACTCGTCTGCGAGGCGCTGATGATATAATAATGAAACCTTGGCTTTAAGGACACAATCACTGGATGATACAACTTTAGACTCCAAAAAAGGTGCTGGTTTCTTGGAGCTTGTGACCTTGTGAGTCTGAAAAGCCGACCAAACACACACACACGCACGCACGCACGCACGCACGCACGCACGCACGCACGCACGCACGCACGCACGCACGCACGCACGCACGCACGCACGCACGCACGCACGCACGCACGCACGCACTCACACACACACACACACACACACACACACACACACACACACACACACACACACACACACACACACACACACACTGGTTTGAAGACTTAGGCATAGAGAATAGTGTTGTTAATAAGATTTCACGGCTTCTCATAACAACGCTGAACACAGCAAAGCAGAGCGTCTCTCAGGCTGATCCAATCTCTCACTAACCCATGACATATTTTAAGCTAACTTTTAGCCACATCCTCAACACGAAATTTTGACTTTATTCTACATATAACATTAATCTCGACATTTCAACTTTTTTCTCAAAGTGCATAATGAAAAAAAAAATCTTCCTCCACTAAAATATTATTTTAATTTTTCTCCTGCCTGGCCCTAATACTCTTCCGTACATTTGAGTTTACAACATATTTATTTTTCCGCATTTCCGCATTTTAGTTTTAGTCTAGTCTTTGGGTTGTGTCGAGTTTCAGTCAACTAAAAGTCTGAGCATTTTAGTCAGAATTGTCCATTTTAGTCTAGTTTTAGTCAAAGATTGTATTTATCCAAACCCATTTTACAATTCAAACAAGGTTATCTTATTATTATATTATTGTTACCTTATAGACTCAATAATACATTCATTCCAGATACAGAAGACTCTAATTTGAGTTTACAACATATTTATTTTTCCGTATTTCTCCCCGTCTTTTTCTTTTTCACGACACATTGGGTTTTCTTTTCCACGTCTATGTAGGAAAGTGGATCCAAAGATGGATCTTCTTCTTCTCCCCCACCAGAGCAGATCCCTGCGTTTCTCTATGTAACTTTGTTTTTAACTGACGTTAACTAGAGCTATGCGTTAACGGCATCAGCCTCTAACTCTGCAGCTGATTCTGGATCTGATTCCTGCTGCAGCGACTGGGATTGAGGACTAACGTCACCCAGCAGAACTAAACCAGAGAAACTACTGAAAACATGGACATTAAACCAGAGAAACTACTGAAAACATGGACATTAAACCAGAGAAACTACTGAAAACATGGACATTAAACCAGAGAAATTACTGAAAACATGGACATTAAACCAGAGAAACTACTGAAAACATGGACATTAAACCAGAGAAACTACTGAAAACATGGACATTAAACCAGAGAAACTACTGAAAACATGGACATTAAACCAGAGAAACTACTGAAAACATGGACATTAAACCAGAGAAACTACTGAAAACATGGACATTAAACCAGAGAAACTACTGGAAACATGGACATTAAACCAGAGAAACTACTGAAAACATGGACATTAAACCAGAGGAAACTACTGAAAACATGGACATTAAACCAGAGAAACTACTGAAAACATGGACATTAAACCAGAGAAACTACTGAAAACATGGACATTGAGGATCTTGGTGTGTGTATAATATCTGACTAATATCTGACTTCTTGATTTCTTGATAAGCTTTTGTTTATGTTGTTTTTTAGGGCCCGAGCACTTGCAGTGCGAAGGCCCTATTGTATCTGTAGGAATTTTTTTTTTTCTTTTTCTTTTTCTTCTGACAAAAGGAAGGCCTTTTTGCCCCCCTAAACGTGCCCAAAAAGTCACCAAATTTTGCATGCAAGTCAGGCCTGGTGAAAAATTTGATATTTAATGGTTCACATTAATGGGCGTGGCAAAATGGCTCAACAGCGCCCCCTTGAAAACTTTGTGCCTCAAGCCCCACGATACGGTTTGACGTACATGCACGAAAATCGGTACACACCTGTATCATGGGACAACTTAAAGAAAAGTCTCTTGGCGTCATGCCCGAAACCAAACAGGAAGTCGGCCATTTTGAATTAATCGTGTCACTTTGGTGCAATTTATGCCATTCCTTCGGCAGTTAATACGGCCCGAAGCGTAACGTGCCCCCAAGTGTGTTATACATCAAAATGTGCGTCTCCATCCTGCGACAACACGCATTACTTTGCTCTTTCAAAAGCGTTACCGTGGCGACGCTAGACGCCAAAAAGCGCGCCCACCCTTCATCTGATTCGTTCAGACAGAAAAAACTTTGCGCCTCAAGCCCCATAATACGGTTTGACGTACATGAACGAAAATCGGTACACACCTGTATCATGTCGCAACTTAAAGAAAAGTCTCTTGGCGCTATGGCCGAAACCGAACAGGAAGTCGGCCATTTTGAACATTCTGAATTAATCACGTAATTTTGGAGCAATATATGCCATTCCTTCGAGAATTAATACGGCCCGAACCGTAACGTGCACCAAGGTGTGTTATACATCAAAATATGCGTCTCCATCCTGCGACTACGCGCATTACTTTTCTCTTTCAAAAGTGTTACCGTGGCGACGCTAGACGCCAACAAGTGCACCCCCCCTTCATCTGATTGGTCCATATTTGATAGTTCCCCAAAAGGCACCAAATTTGGCATGCAAGCCAGACTTGGCGATAAATTTGATATTTCATGGTTGGTATTAATGGGCGTGGCAAAATGGCTCAACAGCGCCCCCTAGAAAACTTTGTGCCTCAAGCCCCACAATACGGTTTGACGTACATGCACGAAAATCGCTACACACCTGTATCATTGCACAACTTAAAGAAAAGTCTCTTGGAGCCATGGCCGAAACCGAACAGGATGTCGGCCATTTTGAATTAATTGTGTAATTTTGGCGCAATTTATGCCATTCCTTCGGCAATTAATACCGCCCAAACCGTAACGTGCACCCAGGTGTGTTATACATCAAAATGTGCGTCTCCACCCAGCGACTACACGCATTACTTTTCTCTTTCAAAAGTGTTACCGTGGCGACACTAGACGCCAAAAAGCACGCCCCCCTTCATCTGTTGGTCCATATTTGATAGTTCTCCAAAAGTCATCAAATTTTGCATGCAAGCCAGGCCTGGCAATAAATTTGATATTTCATGGTTTGCATTAATGGGCGTGGCAAAATGGCTCAACAGCGCCACCTGGAAAACTTTTCTCTGCCATAACTTTTGAGTGGTATGACATAAAGAGTCGTGGGTGGTGTCATGGGACTCGGTATTGAGTCCTTGACCATAATTAGTGAAAATTAGCCCCACCCCTTCTTTTGATTGGTTGTCCCTATTTCCTGCTATAACTTTTGAATGGTTTGACATAGAGAGTCGTGGGTGGTGTCATCAGACTCTGTATGGAGTCCTTGACCTTCATTGGCTTGAATTAGCCCCGCCCCTTCTTCTGATTGGTTGTCCCTTTTTTCTGCTATAACTTTTGAATGGTTTGACATAGGAAGTCGTGGGTGGTGTCATGTCTGATATGCTTATGGGGGGCGGTGGCCGTGAGTGCGAGGGCCCGTTCATCGCTGCTTGCAGCTTTAATTGGTTTCTTTTTTGCCTGCGATATAGCGAAATCAATAAATTTACGTTCTCAGGGTTTCAAATTGAGATCTGTTGGATATAAATGCAGCAATAACAAGGTTTTTTATTTTGTCACATTCCCAGACACAGTGCACGAATGTTCCCTGAACCTCATTGCATTTGAAACAATTGTCAGGTATATTACTGTTATATGTATTTAATTTGACAGGAGTTATGTATGTCTGCATTAACCAATTATATTGGAGTAGTTTTAGATTCGTATTTGCTGTTTGTTTCGGAGATCTTTCACATATTATTTTCCAGTCATCTTCTGAAATGTCCTCTTTTAAGACCGCCCTCCATGTCACCAGTTTAGTCAATGAGGTCCTCTTCCTTGATTAGTTGTGCATATTCCAGACCTTAACTCCAGTAGTGGGATTCTCCCAACGACCCCAGACCGAGGTGAAAGGTTAATGGAGCTTGTTTTTGACACGGCCTACATTGATCAAAACCCTGCCCTGACTGTATCCACAGGTAAAGCAATCACAGCAAACATTCACATACTCGTATTTCAGAGGTGCTGAGGCTTGAATGTGCTGGTACTTCTTCCTCACACTTTGAGGCATGCGGTGATGACATTGAGTTTAGGAGTTAGCGGCGTGACATCTGGAAGTACGGGGGTGTTTTTGCCAGGATTTGTGGGCTTTGGAGCACTCTCTGCTCTGCAGTACTTCCCCACCATCTATTTTTCATTTTCCTGCTGCTTGCCTTTCACTGTCTGGGTCGAGCAGAAAAAAGCACCGCTCGGATTATGAGTTACCAGTGATCTGTAAAATCTTGTGAGCGTGAAATGACTAATAGATTTCAAATCAGGGGTATGTAAGGACAGCAGTGACTCATCCTATTGTGGATGATACTGTACCCAGTACTGGAGTTGAGGGAGGATGAGGGGGGATGAGGGGGGATGAGGGGGGATGGCATCCCCCCCCTGAAATAAAAACGGTCCAAATCATCCCCCCTTTCCATCCCTTATGTCTTTTCATCAATGAATGTGGTTTTACTGCTATTTCAACATTTAGAGTCATCACCAGAAAAATAACACCAGAAAAATAACTTATTTGACAATTTTCACCTGTTTCAAGTAAATTTTCACTTGAAATGGATGGAAGGATGGATGGATGGATGGATATGAGCCAGAAAGAAAGAAAGAAATGAACCAGAAAGAAAGAAAGAAAGAAAGAACGAAAGAAAGAAAGAAAGGAGCCAAAAAGAAAGAAAGAAAGAAATGAATCAGAAAGAAAGAAAGAAAGAAAGAAAGAAAGAAATGAATCAAAAAGAAAGAAAGAAAGAAAGAAAGAAAGAAAGAAAGAAAGAAAGAAAGAAAGAAAGAAAGAAAGAAAGAAAGAAAGAAATGAGCCAAAAAGAAAGAAAGAAAGAAATGAATCAGAAAGAAAGAAAGAAAGAAAGAAAGAAAGAACGAAAGAAAGAAAGAAAGAAAGAAAGAAAGAAAGAAAGAAAGAAATGAGCCAAAAAGAAAGAAAGAAAGAAATGAATCAGAAAGAAAGAAAGAAAGAAAGAAAGAAAGAAAGAAATGAATCAAAAAGAAAGAAAGAAAGAAAGAAAGAAAGAAAGAAAGAAAGAAAGAAAGAAAGAAAGAAAGAAAGAAAGAAAGATTCAAGTAAATTTTCACTTGAAATAAGTAGAAAAATCTGCCAGTGGGACAAGATTTATCTTCTTATTACAAGCAAAAAAATCTTGTTCCACTGGCAGAGTGTTCTACTTATTTCAAGTGAAAATCTATTTGAAACAGGTGAAAATTGTTGTTTTTTCCAGTGATGAGTCTTGTTTTAAGTGTAATGAGATTTTTTTTTTACTAAAATGAGACATTTTAACTAGAAATAAGACAAATATTCTTGTTAAGATTTTGAGTTTTTGCAGTGATCCATGTTACTTATCCTGTGAAGGACAGAGTCATATTGATAAGTTCAGAAAAGTGTTTTTTATTGTTGTGTTTTGATGTATTTGATGTAAGCCCAGTGGATATTTAAAGCTTACAGAAGGCTGCATTTAACTGCTGCTATGTCATTCCTGCAGTATTTCTGCAGGTGTTTTGGTCAGTGCTATTATTTGTAATATATTATATTATTTGTAATCAGCACAAATTATCTGTCCCCATATGATCAAATCCACCACCCCCCCTGATTTTTTTTTACAACTCGAGTACTGCATACCACTATGTTCATCCAACCATTGTATCTCCAGTTAAACTCAGAACGCCATCATTTCTAAAAACCAAAACTGGCAAATGAGATCCTTCCAGGCGGAGAAGAAGTGGAGAGGGACTGAGAGCACAAAGAAATGTTCTGCAGAAGAACAAACAACCGTACTGGAAGGAAACTAAGCAGATAATACAAAGCACCAGCAGCTGAGGCATGAGCCCAGCTTCTCTCGCAGACACAAATGTTTTTTTCTCCCACTGTGTCGGCAGTATAAATGACCTTTCCTTCAGGTTCTGGCAACCATAAAGTGCTACAAAGACCAGAGCTATTGCAGGCTGCCACGCCATAAGGGGTGACTGTCTGCCAAATACAACCAGAACCAAAGCTCAGCAGCAGCGCTGAGATTAGAGTGGCACATCATTTGTTTCAATACCACTCACTCAGAAAGCGCTGCTACTCCAGACTCTGCATAGTAACATGGTAGGCACTATGGGCGATATTTTACCGTTCACTAGGGATGGGCGGTATGGACTAAAAAATGTATCGCGATAATTTCTGGCATTTATCCCGATAAAAATGATGATAAAAAATACCAATTCAACTCCATCTTTGTAACTATAAATCTATCTCGCTCTCAGATCCACCATGTTTGTTACACAAAAACGTATCAACGGGAATTTATCCTGTTTTCTTTCTTCCTTTCTTTCTGGCTCATTTCTTTCTTTCTTTCTTTCTTTCTTTCTTTCTTTCTTTCTTTCTTTCTTTCTTTCTTTCTTTCTTTCTTTCTTTCTTTCTTCTTTCTTTCTTTCTTTCTTTCTTTCTTTCTTTCTTTCTTTCTTTCTTTCTTTCTTCTTTCTTTCTTTCAGGCTCATTTCCTTCCTTCCTTCCTTCCTTCCTTTTTCCCTTCCTTCTTTCCTCCTGCTCTCTCCTTTCCTTCTCCCCTTTCCTTCCTTCCTTCCTTCCTTCTTCCTTCTTCTTCCTTCCTTCCTCCTTCCTCCTTCTTCCTTCCTTCTTCTTCCTTCCTTCCTTCCTTCCTTCCTTCCTTCTTTCTTCCTCTTTTCTCCCTTCCTTCCTTCTTTCCTTCCTTTCTCCCGTCCTTCTTCCTTCCTTTTTCCCATCCTTCTCCCTTCCTCTTTTCTCCCTTCCTTCCTCCTTTCCTTGTTTTCCTCCCTTCCTTCTCCCATTTCCTTCCTTCCTTCCTTCTTTCTTCCTTCTTTTCTTCCTTCTTTTCTCCCTTCCTTCCTTCCTTCCTTCCTTCCTTCCTTCCTTCCTTCCTTCCTTCCTTCCTTCCTTCTTCCTTCCTTCCTTCCTTCCTTCCTTCCTTCCTTCCTTCCTTGTTTTCTCTCCTTCCTTCCTTCCTTCCTTCCTTCCTTCCTTCCTTCCTTCCTTGTTTTCTTCCTTCCTTCCTTCCTTCCTTCCTTCCTTCCTTCCTTCCTTCCTTCCTTCCTTCCTTCCTTCCTTCCTTCCTTCCTTCCTTCCTTCCTTCCTTCCTTCCTTCCTTCCTTCCTTCCTTCCTTCCTTCCTTCCTTCCTTCCTTCCTTCACGTACGTTGTGCGTGGATTTAACACAGAACCATAAATCAGTTTTACACAAAAACTTCATCAACGGGAATTTATTGTTTTTACCGCGAAATGACAAATTCTTATCGTGAGGAATTTTTTTGACGGTGTATCGTGAACGGTAAAATATTGCCCATTCCTACCGTTCACGATATACCGTCAAAAAAATTCCCCACGGTAAGAATTTGTAAACTCACTGTAAAAAGGATAAATTCCCGTTGATGATGTTTTTGTGTAACAAACATGGCGAAGGCGGATCTGAGAGTGAGGATCTCGTTGTTAAACGAGGCTCCAGCTTAATTATCTGGACCTGGTTTGGATTTAAAAAGAGAGACGAGGAGCAAACATCATCTATTATGTGCAGACTCTGCAAAAACAGAAGGAAATGGTTGTTACATTTTGATATAACGTTTGACTTTTACGAAAAAAAATTGCAATAGTATCTAATTTGTTACATGTTACAACCACAGGTTAATTTGCACATTTTATTTATATTAGAAGAGGTAATCACTGATAGGGTTTTATTTTCAGTGAACTTTTATTTATTTGTCCTGTTTCTTTATTTATAAGGTTGTATCTTTTTTCTACTTTGTGATTTTATAAGGTAAGAAAACTTGAAGGACAAGGTACTTTTGCTGTTTGCGCTGTTATCCCACTGTTTAAGCCATGCAGTTAGAATAAATGTTGAATCTGTTCTTACATTTCAAACTTGTTTCATTTGAGTCATTACAGTTTTGCAGTACAGGTGTACTAATTTAATTGGTTTTTATTAATTACATTTAATTGGTGTAGTTTAGTAGCATTTAGTATCTTTTAGAGCAGTGATTTGGGGGCTCCAACGACTGAATGTGGTGATAAAAAAGGTGGAGTTGAATATGGTATTTTTTTATCGTCATTTTTATCGTTATCTGGATAAATGCCAGAAATTATCGTGATACATTTTTTAGTCCATACCGCCCATCCCTAGTAAGCACTGCCCTTTAGTCGATGCGAATGGCACCAGTCCAGATCCACTAAGAAGTGTAGGAAAGATTAATTTAATTTGATTTAATTTAATTATAGGGAAGTATGATATTGCTAACCATGTCTATTTTTTTAGGGTTCCTCTTATGTCTGTTTATTTTTATTTTAATTTATTTATTTTAATTTATTTATTTTTTATTATTTTTGTTGTTGTTGTTTTGTGTGTCCTGTATTTTATTTTATTACTTTATTTTTTCTATTATTATTGTCTTCAGTCAGAGTTTGATTGGTAATTGGTACTTACTTTACAGTCCATTACAGTCTTTGTATAAACGAACACTCAAAATCCTTGATAAGAAATCAGTACATTTTCATCATTGTCCAATACTAAAAAAATATAACTTGTTGAGTTGGGAAAATATGATTAAATATGTAGATGTTTGTCTTATGCACAAGATTATATACGGCCTGACTTCTCCTCCACTCAGACACTTTGTCAACATTAGAACAACTGCTGATTGGTTCACAAGAGGTGCAGCAAGAGGGGATTGTATTATTCCACCAGAAAAAGTGCTTTCAGTCAGTCTGTATTCTCTGTTTAGCATGAGGCTCCTTTTAAGAAATGAGACTCTCTAGCGCCACCATCCGCCACGACGGCCGCCGGGGGTACTGCAGCCAACAGTGAAGCCGGCACGGGAGAACGGGGAGAACGTGCATGCAGCGTCATGTGACGTCACATCCACAGGACAGTGCGGGAAATTCGGCCCCCCGAATTGCAGCACATTTTGCAGCAACAGTCTGTTCAAGGCAACGGAGAGATACACTAGAGGGCTCATTCTTTTATGTTTAGAACGCTTCATCTGACATTATTACTAGAAAACTTAAAACATATACAATTTTTTTTCATAAATCCTGCCTCAATCCTGCCTCATGCTCCTTTAAAGCTGCACTAGAATGGAACTCCATCCCTGCAACTATCAGAGAACTGGACACATACAGTTTATTTAGAGCTCATTTAAAGAAATGGTTGATTAATACTCAGCTCTGTCAGCACTAAAACTTAATTGCACCTTCCTGTACTTCTGTACATTTCTGTACTTTCTGTACTTTTTCTGTATTCTTACATCTGTCCAGGGACGACAGATGAAAAATAGCCTCTTGGCTAACTCTGGCACATTTACAGCAATGTTTTTTTGATGTGCATTGTCCCTGTCAAATAAACCAATAAAATAAATACTTTGGGACCTGTTTATAATGACGTATTTTACAGTGTGTGTGTTTTGGGGTGTTTGTTATGTTAAGTTTTGTGTCCTTATTTATTTTACTTTTTTTTTTTTGTTTTGTGTGCGCCTGGTAAAATATAAAACAGGTTATTCTGTCGAATCCTTTAAAAAATGTTTATTGTGTAATATGCATTACATCGACTACCCAAAAAAGAAACATGAAAAAATGAAAAAAAGAAGTGTAGGAACAGCGCAGATGCCCAGTCTGGATAATATTAATTTTTCACACTTCAAATCTTAAAAGAAGGTGTCCAAACCGTGTGTCTGTACTTGTAATATCTCTGCTTGTCTGTGTTTCTCTTTTTGTGGATATTAAACTCTACAGTGAGGCAGGAAATAAACAATGCACTGGCTATGTTGCCTGGTTACTAAAATCCCCCTTCAGAGGCAGAACTGCAAGTGGTCTGAGAGACGGGCGCTATTCCCCTGCAGTAGAAGCAGCGGCCATGTCTTACACAGCAGCATCCTGTTTTATCGTGTTGCATACAACTTTATAGAAGCTTGTTCGTTAAAACATCATTTTCTGGAATTGTTTGGACTAAAAAAAAGACAAAACTGGGACAATTCCATTTTTATTTTCATCTCAGACTGTTCATGTTAAGTGTTTTTGAAGCTTCCTTTCATCTAACTGCACGGTGCCAGGAAGTAACCCCCCCAACCCCGAAGCCCCAACTTCAAGCCCTGTTATCTTTAAAATAAGAATAATTATGACTCTGTTACGTCTTTATTTACAAGAAGAAGTCAAATCGGTTGTAAGAGCCAAGTGAAAACAACTCGCCCATAACCACAAACTTATATTTGAAAGACACAAAATACAAAACAATGCTGTGCATTTGCCCTATTGTTACAGTTTGTAATGCTTTATAACTGTTTAAGTTTTAAAGAGAAAGCCAGGACAACCATTTTCCACAAACTGAACTAAAAGTAAATGTCAGGTTTACATTATGCATCTTCAGTTTCATACAAGTACAAATATTTTGCCACAAACTGAATAGTTTCTCTCATGTATGATTTGACTTTTTTCTTTTCCAGAAATTTAACAACTAAAATTAAATAAATAAATAAAAGTAAATAAATACATACAATTTTACATCATAAAAAAGATTGATTCATGCTCACCTTATAAGTGTAAGAGGAGATTTATTTTAGTTAAGAAGTTTATTTTGGTAATTCAGGGTTCATTATTTTATAAATATATTCTTTATATTCTGATGTAAATCAGGGACTATAATGACACTAGTCAGTTTATCTGTAGTGATTAGTCTGTTTTAGATTGGGCGGAGTGATACGCCACAGTACGGCACTAGGTGCTGTGTTGATGTTCTAAAATCCTACACTGTTGAGGGACATTAAAGTACACTGGAACTCAGCAGAAGTTGTCCACGTGTTTATCCTACTCACGACCCCAAAAAGGTTTAATTTAATAAGGTAAGGCTTAACTCTACACCAGCCTTACATAAGTAAAAGTTCAGAGCTCAAAACCCCCAAGAGTCCCGTGATCGGGACCAAAACGGTACTAGTTTCTTCTGAGCGGAGGAAGATTTTGGTCCGCGGGTCGAGGCGCGGTCGGATGCGCGTTTCTAGTCAACACAATAGATTAATATTAATAACCCAATATCGCGATACAGTTTGTCACCTCCACGACACGTATCGTGACGTTTTTGTATCGCAAAATTTTGTGGCACGATGTATTGTTACACTCCTATTCATTTGAATCAGGTGTGTTGGAAGAGGGAGACGTCTAAAACATGCAGGACACCCTCCATGGGTTCAGTTTGACACCTGTGGTGTAAGGAGTGTAAAATGAATCTCCTGCTTTCCCCACCTAAAGACGTCTTTTTCCCTTTATGTACCTATTTACACACGCTACACATCATTATAAATCTTAAGATATTTCCCCTAACATTTCTTACCTGAGTGCTGGGACTTGTCCCGGCAGAGTGGACCACATCGCAAACCATAATGTGGAAGTGGGAAATGTCAAACTTTAATGTGTGGCTGTTGAACGGTACAGTCTGACATAGTTTATTGCTTTTATTCTGCGATTGGTGCCAAGTACAGTCTAAAACAGCTTTTTAAACAGAAATGTGTCACTAGTGACAGTTTTTTCCACTGCCAATCACATGGATATGGTGTATATACAGTGTTGAATCAAACTTCTACTGATAACTTCTGAAAACTACGTTTCCTGAAGGCAACATGGTCCCCAGCCTTCTCTGTTATGCTGTCACTCATGATGCCACGCCCCTCTCAGTTGATGTCACACCCCTCTCAGGTGATGCCACGCCCCTCTCAGGTGATGCCACGCCCCCTACGCCAGATCAGGGCCAAAAGTCGGAAACTGAAAAAAAGATTGGAAACTGAAAAACAAGATCTGAAACTGAAAAAAGAAAATTTGAAGCTGTAAAATAACAAGTGCATGTAGATTCTTCAGGCCTGGACATTTAGCGGATGAAACCACCCATGACTCTTTATGTCAAACCATTCAAAGGTTATGGCAGAAAGTAGGAACTATCAGATATCGACCAATCAGATGAAGGGGCAGGGCTAATTTGCACGTCATCGCAGGATGTAGACGCACATTTTGATGTATAACACACCTGGGTGCACGTTACGGTTCGGGCCGTATTAACGGCCGAAGAAATGGCATAAATTGCGCCAAAATTACACGATTAATTCAAAATGGCCGACTTCCTGTTCGGTTTCAGCCATGGCGCTAAGACACTTTTCTTTAAGTTGTGACATGATACAGGTGTGTACCGATTTTCGTGCATGTACGTCAAACCGTATT